>NW_012149908.1:2385198-2403495 GCF_000956105.1 Propithecus coquereli
GATGGTGATAATGGTCAACATTTACTAAGTACTTTGTGCTATTAGTTTTTCACAGATTAACTCATTTACTTTTCACAATGACCTATGAGGTAGTTATCATTACACCCATTTTACAGATGAAGAAATCAAGGCACAGAGTGGTTAAATAATTTGCTTGAGGTCACACAGCTAGTAAGTGGCAGTTGCAGAAATCAAATCCAGGTAATTTGGTTCTAGAACTCCTGCTCTTACTCACTATGCTTAAATTACTCTTTGGAAGCTGAGGTGGCTAATATCTAATAGAGTAAAATGAGTCTGCCTTTTTAAATAATTTGAATAAACACCTTTTAATCTCAAAATACTAAGAAATCTAATGTTGCCATAAAATTCCAACAAATAAATAGTTCATAAGCTTCAATAATTCTCACTCTCCATTGAGGGGAAAATGTGCCGGTGGTTTAACGTTATGGTACAATTTACTATATAAGATGTGTACAAAATAAAATTATGCATGTTAACAGATCTTTGAGCCACATGGTTTTTTGTTGTTTGTTTTTGGGGGGGAGGGCGTGAGGGAGGTCACACTTAAGAACCTACTATGTACCAGGCACAGTACTATGCATAGTTCACATGTTTGCATTAAATGAATTTAAGAAATTCTGTTTGATTAGAATTTGTAAAATCATCTCTACCCATTTGGCCTTATTGACTAAATTAAAAGAAGTGTAAGAATTTTTCCTATCCCCAGCTTAAATACCCTGGAGTCTGAACACTAGGTAAGTTACTACTGCTGCATTAACAGGGTTCAAGTTGAGCCTAAACAGTCCAGCAAAGAAAACTGTCTGGCACTTACTTTGAGTTCAGAAGTAACTCAAAACAAGTAACTCTACTTGCTCTAGTAACTCACTCTCACAAGAAAGTTTAAGTAATATGCATTACTGTCAAATCCTATGGCACATACATCTTTAAATTTGGTTTATGCTCATCAGCTGTGAATCAGTACAAGTAAAAACATAACCTTGTAGCCATCATTTTTTATTAAAAATGTAAGAAATATCACTGCAGACCCATTTCGGTGTCACAATCTTCCATTTCGTGGTCATGTTTAGAGCTACCATTTAGGAAACCATTGGATGAAGTTTCTCCAACTCCATTGGAGTAGTGATCTGTTTCCATGTCTACATCATTACTGAAAACGAAAAAACAAACCTAATTTTAGAAATATCACACTTGCAGCTTAGTTTAAAATAAATTACTACTCAACTATGTAGCCTACTTATAATCTAACTTCATAAAGTAATAGAAATCTGCAAAAAAGGTATTTTGTTAAATTTCAAATGTATTCAAAGCCAAACAGCTGACTTTTAACAAATGTGTACCCCTGGAGATAAGGGAGAAAAAATGTACATGTGCTAAAATGTAGTGGTTTTATGACTTTACATCAACATGGAGAAATCACACGTCAGCATGATAGTCCTACTATTTCTCAAAACCAGATCTGCACTTCTTTGTTAACTGACTGCTGTCCCCAGCATCTCCCCAGCATTCATTTCTCCCCAGCATGTAAAGACCTCACTCTCAAAACAAACTAATAAATCTCATACCTGGAACCCACGTCACTTCTTTCCTGCCCTCCTAATTCAACTTGCTTCTAGACTGTATTTTAATAGTTGACGGTTGGCATTTGTCCTTACTACCTAAAAATATACACTCTCTCAAAGGCGATGATAGCTTAAAAAGCAACTCAGTCTCATCCTCTCATACCTTTTCAGCACCCAACACACTCTCTCTCACAGGCTATCTTACTGGCTCAAGCATTGACGAATCTCAATTTTCAAACCATTGTCTTGGATATTTTCCAGTTTTCACTCATTCCACACTGAAGAAAAACATACGTGCCAATAACTATATCTGGACATATTTAAGTTGTCAATGTATGCCCTTCAGACCCATCCACACTCTTATAAGCAACAATAAATATCTAATCTTTCAGATTTCTCCTATGAAGATCTAGGTAATAACTATATATTAATAATTCAGAAACACTTGAAAATTTAGGAAGTGTTCAAATAAAAATGACCTTTCTCATCACAAAAGCAATATATATTCATTTGTAAAAAAAAAAATTAATACAGATGAGCAAAAAATACTATGCATAATGCCATCAGAGGCAACCACTGGTTAACATTCCTGTTAGTAAAACCTTTAAGGTAAAAAGACACAGATCTGGAGAGAAGGGGATGTGACCCTAGACTCCAGACCAGATTTATTCAGCCAGAAAAGCTTGATTATTATCTTGACAAACCTTGAAAATGGTAAGAAAAAACAAAATTTAAAAATAATGTTGAATTTAATGAAAATCCTTACCATTATAACTTTCGGTGGTCTTAAAAAAATACTAAAACTTTTTTTTTCTTTTTTGACAATTCTGTTCAGTATTTGAGAGGCATTCATTCATTTAACACACATTTAAAAGCCTCTGAGGTATGATCCATGTTGGATGCTAAGGATAGTATGAAACAGCCTGTGGCCCCTAGTAGCAAACAGACTGTAAAAAGCTAATTAAGTTACTATATTTCAGAGCAATCATGATCAATACTATGATGAAAGTTAATCCCAAGGAGCGACAGCAACATTTAGTGGGGATGTAAATCCAGGAAAACATCCTGGAAGATCATCTGAACTTGGAGTTTTGCAACTTGAACAGAAGTTAAGATGAAGCCAAGGAGGGTAGGGAGAAGAGCATTGCAGATGGTAGAAGGTATAATGGGAAAAGCACAAGTTTGCAAGTCAAATCCTGGGAAGGCGTCTCGGCTCTGCAACTTACTAGCTACTAATTATTGACTTTAAAAAAAGTCATTTACTTTTCTGATACTCAGTTCTACATCTGTAAAATGGTTTTTAAATAGTTAATACTACTTTGCCTACTTCACAATATTATAAGGAGTGCCATTGCTAACTACAAAATAACTGTTACTGTGTAACAGTTTAAAGTGGTTCAAAAGTTTCTTTCCTTTCTATGCTATGCACACAGGAAGATGCTGTGTCATCAGTCCCTTCCGTTAGGCTTGCTTCCCTGAACTCAGGTAATAATAGGTCTCTTTAGCAACTTCCTGCAGTGCGGATAGTATTTAAGAGAAAAACTCACAAATTGACTGTAATCTTACCCTCAAACAATGGCAGAACCCCCATCAACAATAAAGTACCAATGTACTTTATTATAAAGTACAATGAACTAGTAAAGCCTTAATTTTTAAAATTTTAACTACAATATTTATATTTTATATTTTCCAGTATGTCATCTCTGCTGTGAAAGACATCCCTGACCCCCTCAGCAAAAGAGAGTCACTTTTTCTACTGTTCTCATATCATTTGGGGGACCCGCCATTATAACTTGTCTCAATCAGACAACATCATTACTTTAGTAAATTTCTGTCGTATGTGACAGATGACCCAGAAATTTTCATTCATCTCCAAATTTTCAAATACAGATTTTTTTCCATAGACTCCTTTCTGTAGAATCATATTTCCATTAAAATTCCATGCTAAAAGTTAGGTTCCTTCTCCTTTAGTAAGAAAATGTTGCACTGATGACCATTTCCGGAAAATGCAGCATGACCAATTGGTTCACGTTATAGGACCAAACCAACATCAAATTGATTGAGACGCTGGATGATGTGGGCAGGCTGAATTCACAAGAACTTGCTCTTGCATGGTAGTATTCAATTCAAATGATTTCACTTCAAGAACTTTTAGGTTTCATAAATATTAAACCTGAGTATGTCAAGGACCACACTATACTGATAGAGACGTATCTTCTCTCAAAGTTCTTTGAAGTTAGACACCATACCTAGCAGAATGTTTGGTACCCAATAGGTTCTTGATACTATCCTCATGCCAACGTTTACTAAATGATTTAACCATCTGCTGTACGCAAGCTATGTAAAGATAGGCTTTCCAAAAAGATTCTTTGTAAAGTTAATCATTTTAAACTCAGAAAACATTTTACATATTTATACCAAAAAAACCCATACACAGAGGAAAAAACAGCTGTAAATTTATCTTATATTAACATTAGGGGTTAAATATACTATTATGTCTTAACCTGAACACATAACAAATGGCATATATGTGATTATCTGTATAGATCTGTGGTTAGCAGGAAGATGATGCATAAAGACCTGAATCTGTTGTTATAACCTTACTTGAGGGAAGAGGTATTAATAGTAGTAGAGAATGAGGAAGAACTAAGGAAAGAGCTCGTGTGCATAATGCGAGACTGAAAAGCTTTAGAGAACTGACTCCCTATCCTTTCATTCTCTGTGGGCTTGGAAACTCCCAGACTCCCACTATGGGTCATATAAATCAAGTTCTTTCAAAATTAGTACAATGATGACACCTATAACTACCTTGCTAATATTAATACAAAAGCTGGTGAAATCACTTACCTGGTGAAGTTATTAACTTGCTGTGATCTTGACATATTTATACTGTTCAGTTCTGGTACATTCAAATTGGATGACTGGTGTTTACTATGACAATATGATTGATGTGCTTTATTTGATATTACACCATTACTACAACTTTCAAAACCTGAGGGGGGAAAAAAGGAAAAGATAACGCATGGAAATAGAAAAAAATACTAATTGTTAATTAAGTTGTAAATAATGTCTTCATATTTTGATTTTGTATTTAAGACTTCTAGAATGTAAAAGAGTCAATGGATTACTTAAATAAAAAGCAGATTAACTTCTCTGAAAGGATATTAAGAATACTTAATTGTGAGGCTGTAATTATGATCTCCTCTAACAGTTACTGAAGGCTTACTTATGGATCTCATTTAACCCTAAAATCCTGCTCCAATGGCAGTACTATCATCATCATTCCCATTTTACAAAGAATACAATGAGGCTCAGAATTTGCCCAGGCCTGAAGTGACTGCATGATATCCAAAAGGAATGGTAGCTAAGGATACAGACATGAGCATCATCCCTGCTGTACAGGGAGGTGATGTCATCAGACTGACAAGAAGTAATGCAGGAGTATATACTTACTGTGAGAAAAAGCAAACGTGATACTCTATGAAAGGAAAGGAAACATTACCTGACTTGTTTTAGAAAATTAAATCTACAGAGAAAAGGTAACATCTTGGGAAACAGAGAACACCAAAAGCCACGGAAAGCAACACTGATGAACCAAAAAGAGGGATGGGAAAAAATGAACTGGGCAGAGCCAACTCTTGAAGAGGGTTGGTTAGGAAAGAACCAAGAGAGACAGGCAGCCAGCTATTAGTAGGTTTGGTTATTGGTAGCATAAGATATCAGTCAGATCACCTTTAAATTTATACATTATTAAAACACATAATTACCTTTTCATTACTAAATGTCAATGATTTAATTCTAGTGACAACTCATTTTGAATGTTGACCTTCATTTATGGAGATCTACTAATGACCTATTTTCAGAAAGTTTTTTTTTTTTAAGAGACAGATCTTGCTCAGTTGCCCAGTCTGCAGTGCAGTGGCATGATCATACCTCACTACAGCATTGAACTCCTGGGCTCAAACAATTCTCCTGCCTCAGCCTCCGGAGCAGCTAGGACTAAAGGTGTGCACCACCCTGCCCAGCTAATTTTTCTAATTTTTGTAGAGACAGGGTTTTGCTCTTGCTTGGGTTGGTCTCGAACTCCTGACCTCGAGTGATCCTCCTGCCTCTGTCTCCCAGAGTGCTAGGATTACAGACATAGCCACTGCGCCCAGCCAGAAACAATTATTCTTGAAGTTACTTCCACGTACTAATAATGTTAATATATGAATCTGAACAATTTTTCATCTAGAACATCCTGAAATCAAGTATACACATTTATAAAACTGCTACAAAGAAAACGTCTAGATTAAAAAAATTTTGGTTCAAAATTATAAGGGTAAAAATTTTAAAAATAATGTTATAAGAGTGAATCTCACCAGAATAATGTGCAGTACTTCCTTTGCCTGGTGCTAAATTGTGGATATTCATTCCGTGGCTGGGGCTCATACTTGGACTACTAAAAGGTCGAGGACTAACAGGATAACTGTCTTGTGATTTTGGACTTCGGCCTCCCAAACATCGTACTTCACTATCTGTACCATTCACCATTTCTATAAACTGACGTACTCTAAGAGAGAAAAGAAAAATTTACTTAGGATAATCTTCAAATGGCCTTTCTGAAAATAATTTAAAACATTTATCAGTAGGTTTCGTCTTTAGATAGTAAGCTAAAAATATTAAATATGGTGTCATATATTGTATTGCTTAGAATTTTAAATTTTCCAAAAACATTAAGAATACAAGAGACTATAATAGCATTATCCCCTTTAATTTAATTTACTAAGAAAATGAAAATTTATCTGTAGCTGTAAAAAACATAATATGGACTTCATTTTTGTTTTAAAGATGGGGGTCTCACTATGTTGCCCAGGCTGGTCTTGAACTCCTACGCTCAAGCAATCCTCCCGCCTCAGCTTCCCGAGTAGTTGGAATTATGGATTTATACCACTGAACCCAGCATGGATTTCATTTTTTAGCTAAAAATAATTTAACCAAAATATCTGCACTTAGTAGCAAATCAGATAGTACCTAAGGACATAATTTTATGTACATATGATACATACAAAGCACAGCCTTTCTCCCCACCCTCTGTCACCTCTAGTCCTATTCCCAACCTCTTAACCAAAATGAGCCTCATTTAAACTTCAACTCG
Source organism: Propithecus coquereli (assembly GCF_000956105.1). Taxonomy (NCBI): domain Eukaryota; kingdom Metazoa; phylum Chordata; class Mammalia; order Primates; family Indriidae; genus Propithecus; species Propithecus coquereli. The sequence goes on from NW_012149908.1 coordinate 2,391,916, forward strand.
AAAACAATTCTGTTCAACCCACCACTGCTAAATTTGACTAGCTAAAAAAAAAAACCAAAAAACAATTCTGTCATTTGACTTACAAAGGATTTCTCCTGCTTAAAGAGTTGAAATTTTAAGCTCAATAACATCTAATTTTTAAAGTACCAAAGATTCATAAAACCAATAAAAATGCCAAATTAGGATGGCTATTACTAAAAAACAGAAAATAAGTGTTAGTGAGGATATGGAGAAAGTGGAGCCCTTGTACACTGCTGGTGGGAAAACAAAATGGTGCAGCCACTGAGGAAAAGAGTATGGTGGTTCTTCACAAAAATTAAACAGAATTATCATATGATCCAGAAATTCCACTTCTGGGTATATAACCAAAAAAATTGAAAGCAGGGACTCAAACAGATATTTGTACACCTATGTTCATAGCAGAATTATTTGTAATAACCAAGAGGTGGAAAGCAACCCAAGTGTCCATCAACGGATGAATGCATAAACAAAATGTGGCATATATCCACACAATGGAATATTACCCAGCCTTTAAAAGGAAGGAAATTCTGATACATGCTACAATGTAGACGAATCTTGAGAACATTACACTAAGTGAAATAAGCCAATCACAAAGGACAAATACTGTATGATTCTACTTATATGAGGTACCTAGAGTAGTCAAATTCACAGAGGCAGAAAGGAGAATGGTGGTTGCCAGGGGCTGCGGGGGAAGAAGGAATGAGTTGTTTAATATACACAGAGTTTCAGTTTGAGAAGATGAAAAAGTTCTGGAGATGGATGGTGGTGATGGTTACAAAATATGAACACAGTTAAATGTAGACGTGTACATTTTAAAAATGGTTAAAATGGTAAATTTTATGTATATTTTACCACAACTTTTTAAAATGCCAAGGAGACTTACTAGAAAGTATTTTTCAGAAGGAAAAATAGACACCCATCTTCTAAATAAGATTTTCACATTTTAAAACATAGAATGATAAAAGAGCATACACACAGCAAAAGATGCCATCTGCTTATAGTCCTTGAACATAAAAGTATTTTTAATAATATGTTACTTAAATGTGCTATATTACAAAATTTTATGTAAATATTTGAAACAAGGTAAAATAAAAATTAAACTATAAAAGCATGAAAATGATTTTAATTATATAACATAATAACAAATATGTATATTATAACAGTTTATTAAACAAACTCACTTTAATGTGAAAAGAAGATTAGGATTTCTTTCAAGTAAACTTGGGTATAACTGCTGTGTTGTTTCAATGGCTTCTCCCATTCTTCCTGCTAACACCAATTTCTGAATTCCTATTCAGTAAAAAAAAAAAGCAAAAGATTAACTTTTACAAAAGTAGAAACATAAACATAGTGGATCCTCAGAAGAAAAAGAGACTTAGCAAAAAGTCTTTAAATAAATTCTTGTGATTGATTTCTATTTCTTTTTCTAATATCCATTAGGCAATCCAGGAAAAAATCTCAAGTACCTTCACAGAAAAACAAGTACCTTCACAAACTATTAAAAAAAAAATCACAAACATACAAGTAATATAGTGAGAATACCTATTAAGCAACACTGAAGTTTCAAACACCAAGATTACAAAGACTTTCAAAGAAATACTATTAAAATGTCTTATCAAATATGATGAACCACCTGAATTTAATAGATATTCATTGAGCATTCACTGTGGGTCAGACATTTGCTAAATGAGATGATGGAGGAAGGGTGGTGGCTCATGCCTGCAATCCTAGCACTCTGGGAGGCTGATGCGGGAGGATCACTTGAGGTCAGGAGTTCAAAATGGTGAGGATACAAAAGGAGTAAGAGATCATCTCTGTTCAGCAGAGCTTAGTGATAGTGAGAAAGGCAAGAATATAATTAACTATAATACAATGTAATCAGTGCTATAATAGCAACTTGACCCACAAAAAACTTTTCACCCATCCATTTTGTTTTTATCCCTTCACGCTTGTCAAATCATACCCACCCTGATAGACTAATACCACCGATTTTGGGATGGCTAACTGTGGACCAATTATAAACAGGCTCTATAGCTCTGTCGTCACACAGGCCAGCACTAGGACCTAAACAATAAATACTATGATCAATGCTATCTTAAATTTAGATAGCAATTTAAATTCAAAGATATTTAAATTTCTATCCCATATTATCTCTACCATCTAATGAGAACTTTACTTTAAAAAAATAAAAAAAATCTTTTCATTAAATGTTTTATTTCCTGAAAGCTAAGAAAACATTTTTTATTTTAAGAAGATATGGTAAAGTCATTCCTTACAAAAATATTTCCACAATTCTTTCTACAATTAGAGTCTGACATAGTCCTATGTGAATTTTTAAAGCTCATCTTCAAAAATGTCAGTGAAAATAAATTTCAGAGGTATCCATCTTAATACTTAAATTTTTTAATTTAAAAAAACTTCTAAAATTAAAGTAATCAAACCTATAATCTGAAAACAAATGTTAGTTAGCCATGCACCAGTGTTCTTACTTTGTCTATTCTTAATGGAAGCTAATTCTTCTAGAACGGTCTGGTCTGTAGATCTGGCAAAGGCCTCTGCTGTGGCACAGTACCCATGGTGGACTAAATAAGATGAAACCATTCTTAAAATAAAAAGAAGAAACATATACATCTTTTAGTCAAGAGAATACATGCTTTACACTATAATTTATATAAACAAGGTCTACTCTGGTATTACAAAACAAACCTATTTTCTTAAAACAGTTAAGGCTTTAAGAATTTCAACTTTAAAGTAAGTTGAAAAAAATCATTTTGTTCAATTCATGTAATATTTCCAAAAAAGACAACTGCAAATGCTATGTTAAGACTACACTCCCTAAAGTAAATACTGCTTGAGAATCGAGGACCTTAAGTGACCCTGTCTTTGATTCTTAGATCTCCATTACCCTCAGGTCCCTTCCTATTTATTTCCCATCCTACTAAAAATAATTTCTATTTCATCTCTACCATATGTATTTTGTAAAATAACATTTGAAAATAACGGTTTAACTCTTGGTGTTCCAAAACTCAACCACTTTCTTTATCCATCAGTTAAATGAGATGGGATCACAAAATGTATACAGAAAAAATACTAAGGTAAACCCAGAGGCAGAATCCCTGAGAACAAAGTCTAGAGGGTACTACTAATAAAGGAGGAATCAGCCTTCTAATCTAAATCAATTACTATGGTTTTGCACAAGAGATTACTCAAATATAATTTACATGTAAGTGACATGCTTTCAAGAGAACAAGTTTATTTCTTAAAAAGCCACCAAGTGGTTAAAACATACTTACATCTACCCACAAAATGTAGTTAGAAAAACTGGTGATCAAAAAAAATAAAAATAAAAATAAAAATAAAGGCCGGGCGCGGTGGCTCACGCCTGTAATCCTAGCTCTCTGGGAGGCCGAGGCGGGCGGATTGTTTGAGCTCGGGAGTTCGAAACCAGCCTGAGCAAGAGTGAGACCCCATCTCTACTAAAAATAGAAAGAAATTAATTGGACAACTAAAAATATATAGAAAAAATTAGCCGGGCATGGTGGCGCATGCCTGTAGTCCCAGCTACTCGGGAGGCTGAGGCAGGAGGATCGCTTGAGCCCAGGAGTTTGAGGTTGCTGTGAGCTAGGCTGATGCCATGGCACTCTAGCCCGGGCAACACAGTAAGACTCTGTCTCAAAAAAAAAAAAAAAAAAAAAAAGTTTGTAACAAAATAAAATAAATAAAAATAAAAAACTGGTGATCCAACAATATTAACCCAAATATCTGATATCTCCAAACATTCAACTCTTAAATCTGCCTCCACCTGACACTACTAAGTGCCAATTAGAAAATGGTGGGAAGCAGTGGTTGACCAGGAAGACACTGAGGGGAAGGGAGGAGAAACCTCTATAAAACAGATTTTCATCTTATCTTATCTAGTTGTTCAAATTAATTTAAGGGGGAGAGGACTTTTAGCATGAACTTCCCAGGAGGTCATGGTGAGTCACTTCAATTTTCTAAAGAATGGGGTAGGAGAATCCTGGCTATAGGTTAAGATAAACGTTTCCTCTACTACTATCTTGTTACGATGCTCAGTGACAACCATTTTCAGGGCCTGAAAGGAAAGAGGCCCCAGGAGAGCAACCCATCCTAGCTCCAGCTCATGGTGACTATGGGATTCTGAGTCGGGGTTGACTATTCTTTCAACTGTGTGGAACAAAAAAACTAGTATCCAAGCTCTGTTAACCTAGACAATGGCTCTACGGAAGAAGCATGCTTTCAGAGTCATCATCATGTCTCCAAATCACAATCTCCTCCAAAAACTATTCAAAAAATTTTTATTAAAATTTTAAATTTAAGAATGTTCAAAGCAATTTAAGGACATTTATGATGAAATGAGATGGACTGATGGTATCTGAAAGTCTTTGCTATTTTCTTGGCTTTGATTATAACAGTAAAGATGACTTTTTAAATGTAATGGTGTTCATTTCATTTTTAAGTTTATACTATTTCAAGCTTTAAGAGCTACCACTTAGTATTAACAATATCCAGGTGTCAATCTCTAGCCTTTTAGCAAAGGAAGAGTCTAAAAAGTTGACTGTCATAGGAATTATATTTTCCTGCTAACTTCCATAATGAAATTCTACTTTAAAAAAAAAAAAAAAAAAAGCTCCCTAATAAAACAGGTTGAAAGTTTTTGGCAAAGAAGAAATTGAGATAATTTCATTTTATATTATTTTTTATTTGACACCCATTTTCTGCTCTGCTGCTGGCCATCCTCCACTATGGTTATGAATGAATCTAAGTATGCTACATTTAGGAATCCTAACTCCACACTTAACTGCTCCTTGGACTCCATTCCTTTATCTTTTCTTATGTCTAATAATAGCATAAACAAATCAAGCATTAACATTAATTAGTAAGTCTTTTAAAAATCCTTGAGATGGAGGCTTTTGGTAAAATTTTCCTATTTAAAATAGGGGCATTATAATCTCCCTGAATCTAAATGCTAAATAATAAGTATTTAGCAAAAAGGGGATTCTAATAACCGAAAATAGCTGATGTTATTCTTACAGAGTAACTCAAACACTGGAAAAACTTAGCCAAATCCTGAAATGCAAAATGTACACATCAAGTCTATATCCTAATACATTTTGATGCTTATTCTTACCAAGCAACAAATCTTTTTACTTATAAATATCTAAACTACTGCAGAATGACACAGCCAAGTTCATGTCCAAAACCCACATATTCTGATTATACAATCTAGATTATCTCTCTGAACTTACCCTTTGCATCAACATTATTAAAATTTGAATTGTATAACCTACAGAAATCATTAAATCCTATTACTAAGAATAACCCAGGTAACCTAATGTCACTTTATCTCCTCCACCACATTGAGACTGAAATACAATTCTGTATGTGTGTCATCAAATCAATTATTTTTAATTTTGTTTAAATTACGTTTTGAGATTAAAATATAATCAACAACATTAGGATATAAATTAAACAGCTTTGATGAATACAAAAAGAATAAATGTCTTATAAAAAATAGATTTCTGAATAATGTTAATTCAAATTTCTTTACTCTTACTTTTGTATCATGGTCTGCCACTCTCCTTCTCGATCTCCGATTGGAAATCGGTCTATCTGTGCCTGTATTTTGGTTCTCCATTCTCGCATATAGTCTTCTATATCAAATACGAAAGGATGTTGCCCAAAATTGGCATCGACCACTTCTCCTGGTGTCTGAAGCCCCACAGTAGGATACAAATTTGGCTGTAAGACAACATATTTCATTAAACACCTATCCATTTTAAGTTAAAGACTTATTTAGTCTTTTAATGGTACCATTAAAAGAATGGAACTACAAATTTACTTCATGACATTTTAAAATCCTGACCAAAATATTAGTAGAGGAAGATTAAAATAAATGACCTAAAATACATTATATGTTAGATGAAAAAATATCACTTCCTGTGATTTAATCATCAAGAGAAAACCAAAACAATCTAAGACACCTATTTTATTTATTCAGAGACCACACTGAATTATACCACATGGCATTATACTTGTAACATATGAAGATGTAATTCTTCCTCTTAAGACTGTCATGTGGTACTTAGAGAAATTCAAATATAAACGTGTACGCAACTCCGGTTTATCTCTGATTTTTATATGTGATACATTTCTACAAACTCCATGTTAAAGCTAATTACCATAAAAGTACAAGCCTAGCCAGGCATGTACTATTTTATCACTATTTTCATTTATCTGTACAGCTGGGATGCACCTTCCCTTTACAAAGGGAAGGTGATAAGAACTTAACTATAAGCAAAACACAGTGTCATTAAGAGTGAGGATTCTCCATATAAAAATAAAAACTCAAATGTACGTATTTCAGAGGAGGAAAAGGATGAAACTGAATATCTTAACTCAGAAACACATATAGATATATTCCAGGATTTCAAGGCCAAACAATGAAGTGTAAAAGGTGGTAGCTTCAAGTGCACAAAAAATACAAGAGTCCTTCTTTTGCGCTATCACTAATTATTAATAGTTGTTACATCTAAAGGGAGAATGAGTTTCTGAATGTCTACTAAATGCCAAGGTTTAATCACAATAATCCTGTGTGGTAACTATTATTATTTCTGTTACAAAGATACAGAAATTGAGGATTAGAGATTAAATAAACTGCTCATGGCTGTTCTGCTAACAAGTGGCAGAGGTGGAATTAGAATAAAGGTTCGTCTGACACCAAACCCAAGGATCAGTTTTCCTTCTTATAACTCCAAATCCTACCACATCTTCGTTCTCTGTATGTATGCCTTATTTCTTTGCTTTATTAGTATCACAAGTATTTTCAGTATAAAACAAGGTAAAAATTAAAAGGGGATAATTTGTGTGTGTATATAAGATGTTCAATAGATTTCAAAGCAAAAAGCTAAGTGGCCGTGTCTTAAATCAACTGTTCAATCAAGCAAGAAAAATCAGAAACAAAAATAGTGTCAAAATATCAAGAAATATAAAGTACTAGTGGATTATGAAAATAAATGGTTAAATCAAAATACGCCAATGTACTGATTCTTAATGACCAACAGAACTAACAAGTTTATAGAATTTTAAGCCCCGAAGAGGTGAGATACAAAGTACAGCATTCTTATTTCACCAATGAGAACTGAGACCTAAATACTTTAAAGGCACACAGCTTGTTAATGGCACCACATAAAGGAAAAAACTCATGTCTCTCTACTTCCAGTATTCTTTGCATTAAAACCCATTGCAGAATTATGAGATACTTTAAAACAAAAGTATATAAGGCCAAAGACAATAAAGAAATCAATAGAGTGAAAGGCAATTCTGTTCATTAAGGAGAGTTTAGAATTCTGATATTCAGGATTGTCCAAATAAAGATTCTTTTAAAATGATTTGCTAATCTAAATTTCCTTACATATTCAGAAAAATAATACTATCAACACTAAAAAAGACAGTCAACATTCATGAGTTTTCTAGTAAAACTGTTCCATAAAAGTTTAAAACTTCCTTATGAGAAAACATGCCAAAAATATCAAGACAAATGGACTTTCTACAAAAAACAATCTTCCATACATATTGACAAAGAATAGGTATTCCAAATATACAAAATATTCTCACTATACAGGAAGACAGTGATTACCAGTTCAATTTCTCAAAAATGGCAATAGATATGTAGGAAATTTGCAGAAGAAACACAAAATGACAACATATGAAGAGACATTTAACCATACCCTACTTTTTAGAATGTAAATTAAAAACAAGATCTTTTTTTGCACATCAGATTAAAATTTAAAAGACTGAGAATATCCAATGTTGATGAAAGTTGGGAAAATAAACATTCTCATCCACTGTACACAGAAATGTAAACTGATATAACCTTTTAAGAAAGAAATTTGGAAAAAAACCTATTCAAATTGACAATAATTTCACTTGTAAGAGTTTAATTCTATAGAAAAATAAACATGTGCAAAGATGTATGTCCTGCAGCATTATCTGTGATGGCAAAAAAAAATTTTTAATGTCTAGATAGGTGATATATCATATTCATCAAATCTCAGATTCCAACAATAAGCAATACTATTATTTTATGTCTGAGAAAAAACACTGCAAATTAAATAGGCCATAGATTCTAAAACACATTCCCATGTCAGAAATATTACAATATGAAAAAATGTTCATCTCAGGATTGATGAACTGTGATAGTACATTCATACAATAAGATATTGTAAAGAGGCAGAAAGAACAGAATAAAAAATGCATTAATGGACACAGAAAGATGCCCTATACACATTACTAAATGAAAGCAAACTATAGAATAATGTACATACTATGGCTCCATCTTTTTTTTTTTTTTTTTTTTTGAGACAGAGTCTCACTGTATTGCCCGGGCTAGAGTGAGTGCCATGGCGTCAGCCTACCTCACAGCAACCTCAAACTCCTGGGCTCAAGCGATCCTCCTGCCTCAGCCTCCCGAGTAGCTGGGACTACAGGCATGTGCCACCATGCCCGGCTAATTTTTTCTATATATTTTTAGTTGTCCAATTAATTTCTTTCTATTTTTAGTAGAGACGGGGTCTCGCTCTTGCTCAGGCTGGTTTCGAACTCCTGAGCTCAAACAATCCACCCGTCTCGGCCTCCCAGAGAGCTAGGATTACAGGCGTGAGCCACCGTGCCCGGCCTATGGCTCCATCTTTTACGTAAACATTTAAATAATGTTCATACTGGCTTACATGTGTTTAGAAAGAAGTCTAACAGGATACACACTCAAAACAGCCATCATAGCTAAAGAGGCTGGGATTATGAAGAACTTCTCTTTTGTACATTTCCGTAGTTATAAACATTTTTCTCATTTAAATATTTGATACTACATACATCTGTAATTAGAGGTAGATAAAACCTTGAAATAATATCAAGTCAGTTTGGGCTTATTGAAAAGTAATTGTAATTTTTATACCATTTATTCAACCTTAAAACTGGAGTATTTGGGGGAAGAGGATTAAGGACATAGTCCTCAACTTGACAGACTACAGATTTTTAAAAACCAACAGCCTTTTAAAGCACACAATTTAATGGTTTTTAGTATATTCACAGAAATGTGCAACTATCATCATCTAATCTTACAACATTCCCATCACCCCAAAGAGAAACATAGTACACTGGCAGCCATTCCCCATTCCCCCAATTCCCCTAACAAACCACTAATCTACTTTCTGTCTCTATGGATTTGCCTATTGTGGACATCTTTTATAAATGGAATATGTAATATGTGGTCTTTTGTGACTACCTTCTTTCATTTAACATGTTTTCAAGGTTCATCCATATGGCAGCATGTGTCTTGATTATACATTTATATGTGATGTTTTCCAGGAAAATATTTCTAAATTTAAAAAAATTACTTCTGCCTATGTAGAATTAGACTGAACTAAAATAGTTTCTTTATGACATGAACAGAAAAATAGATCCCATTTCTATTAACTTGTGAAAGATAAAGACAGATACTAAAAATATTTTCAATCTAGAATTGTTCAAAAGCTAAATGAATACCAAAACAGCATACCTTTGTTCTACAGGTATTTAAAAGATTTTCTTTAATGAAAATGAAAGCAAATAATGTAGCCATAAAAAGATTTCAAGTCAGCATCCAGAACTGGAGAGCAGCATCATTTTAGATGAGAACATCTACTATAACAAAAGGAACATATACCCAATCCCAAACAGCATTAGTTAGTTTATAGTTAAAGTCATTTCTTAAACTCGTGAGGTTAGCTGGGAAGAAAAACTATTTTGAAAAAAATCTAAGGTTTTCAGAGCTGTATAAACACCTTATGTTCCATAATAGGTGCAATATGGTCTAGGTAAAATGGTTTTTCTGCAAATATACTCTCTCCCAAGATTGAGTGGTACAACTAGCTAGTGACAGATCGTAGGTACAGAACATACAAATACTTCCCTGGTGCTTCAAGAGAAAGACTTTTCCTCCTTCTTTAAGCGGAGAAGTGATATGTAGGCATGTGGAAGTCCCACAAGATTTACAGTCATAAAAAGGAAAAAATCTTAGAAACACTATATTAAAAGGAAATGTGTAACCACCACCCTACATACCGTTACAACAGAGCTGCACATCATCATTGGTTAGCTATAGATGAAGGGAAAAACATAACTGGTGACTCAAAAGTGGGACAGAAAATAATTAGAAGGAAGCATGAAAATAGTCAACATGTCTACAACCAACCAAGCCTTTTCCAAATGATCACCACTGTATCTACCAGCAAGAAACAAAAGCTAACAACAATAAAAAAAACTCACTCTGACAAGTTGGTTTTACATGCTTAGTGCCACTAAAAGAGAGAAAAATAACAGCCACTAAGCCCTTTAACCAACCAAATAAAACTTAGGGTATTCCTAATAGAGCCTCTCAACAATTAGGGACCACATCAACCGACCTACCAGAATCTGCACCTACACGCTCTGCCGCCTACCTGTCACCACAATGCTCTTCTCAAAAGCCCATCCTTCCATTCATGTACCTGCCTACTTCTCTCTACACTATATAAACTTTTTTGCTTGCTAGTGAATCACTTCTATCAGCAAACAAGTATCCTGCCAAATCTTCAATTCAAAAAATTCTTTTCTACTTCCCTCACTTCCACCACCAACTACTATTCTATTTCTTTCCTCCCCATTGTGGTCAAAGTTCTCCAGAATTGTCGAGTCTATAATTTCCCTCTTCTTTTTCTCTTTTATGTCTAATCCAATCAGGATTTCTCCATCACTCTGCTGAAACTTTCTTGTCAAGTTCACCAATGACCTTCACTCTGCAAAATACAACAGTCAATTCTTAGTCCTTATCTTATATGATGGGTCATTGGCATTTAACACCACTGATCATTCCTTCCTCCTTGATGTATTTCTTCACTTGGCTTTCAGGACATCAATTCTTGGTCTTCCTCCTTACCTCACTGATTGCTCCTTCTCAATTTCCCTTTGCTGGTTGTCCTTTAGTCTGAAATTTAGCATGCCCTAGAATTCGACCCTTGGTCCACCTCTTTTTCCTGCCTACAAACATTCTCTTGTTGATCTTGACCAGTCTCATGACTTTAAATAAGACTCAAATGGCAATGACTCCCAAATTTTCACCTCCAGCCCAGATCTCTCTTGAATTCCAGGCTTGCATATGCAATTGCATACTTCACAACTTTTAACTTATCCAACATTGAATTCCTGATCTCCTCCCTCAAAACTTGTTCCACCTTTATACAGCTTTCTCTGTATCAGTAAGTGACATCTCCATCCTTTCAATTCCTTAGGCCAGAAATCTTTTAGTCAGATTCTCTTTCTCACATTTTCACACCCAATCCTTAGCAAATTCTCTTGTTTCTCAGGTGGATTTTTTAAAAGAATATGATTTTTGTTATTTGTCTTTTTTTTCCATTTAACTCTTTAATCCATTTAGAACTTACTTTGATATAAAATATAAAACAAAATCCTAACACTATGTATTTTTTCAAAAAAATAAACACTATTCCATTACTGCTTATTAAA
>NW_012149908.1:2404890-2406525 GCF_000956105.1 Propithecus coquereli
TCAGAGGTGAGCATCTTGTACAACCTTGTGTCCTACCTTTGGCACTCCCAGCTCTATTTTTTCTCTTTTTTTCCAAAATACTTAATAACTTTAAATATGTTATAATTTACTTATTTTTCATGCATTACTTATTCTTCAACTCACTTAGCTTGAATACTATAAACTCCAAGAGGACAGAGACCTTTACTACCTGTTTTGTTGAACAATGTATTCCAAGCACAGAACCTGCTACATGGTAGGCCCCAATATAGCTTGGATGAATAGACTAGAACTGCTGCACAGCCCTTTGCTGAAAAGTCCGCAGACACCAAAGAAACACATTTTGAATGAATGCATGGTGACATTAAAAAGTATATTTTCACTAATCAATTCTGATTTATTTTCCTTTGTGCAATGGACCCAGTGTAATTTGGAGCTTAATTTTGAAGGTCTATACCCAGGGTACTTCAAGAAAGGATCTCTATTCTATGCATGGCATATAAATTTAACAAATATCAATAAAGCTGAATTCTAAACTTTCTAAACATGCTTAGTACCAGTTTCCTTATACTTCCTTTACTTAAAAATGCAAAACTGCTTTTAAAAAGTTATGTCTTACCGGTAAGTCGGTGAAAGCAATACCTAAAAAAACAAAAACAAAAAACAAAGTGGCATTAGAAGCTGTTTATCAAAGGCAGATTATAGTTACAAGATGAAATTCTAACTAAAAAGAAGGAAAAGAGTAGCACAGAAAGAAAGGGAAAAATGTTAAAGCCTAAATAGAAAGCAACAGGACTAATTATTTTATCAGTTAACATTAACATTTATGTCTGAGTGAACGCTGTCCCCCTTCAAGATCATCAGCCTAGCTAATCATACATATATTTTACTTCTGGGATATTGCCATTGTCTCCAGGATTTTTGAAATGGTTTTAGATATACCTCCAAAGCTACTTTAGGAATTACATAAGAAAACTGGTTGCAAAATAGTCACATTTGATTTTTTACCCACAAGTTGCATTATCCAGCCTCATCACTTAATCTCCTTCATTTAGATTTAGCTTTTAAATAACGTTGAGTGCAAGGAAAAGAGCTTTTCTGTTATAAAAGATGAACAAGGGAAAATATAGTGTTTTTGCTTCTTTAAAAAAATGTTTTTTAAAAGTACATTCTTTAAATAACTTTTGACTACTCTGGAAAAACTTAATTCCTCCTTCAAAGGATAAAAATTTACACAAGTGAGAATTTCTCTTGAATATCCTTTGACAATAATTTCAACGCAGTCATGTTCAAATACCACTCTGAAATGGCAGTATCACTGGAATGTCTACTGGCATCCCAAAGTGACGATTTAATAATCTCTTTTCAAATATTTAAATATATTCCTTAGCTGAAAATAATATAATAAATAAACCAAGTATTTCTGTAGGACTTCACTGATTTATTTAAAGAGTAAGCTCTAGAATAATGGGAGAGCAGTGGAGTTGGTGAGTCAGTTAATCTCAATTCTTCCAGTCTAAACACACATTAAAACAAAACAAAAAAAAAGCTAAACCAGCACCACTACCTCAATGGTCTTGGTCACCATCTAAAAAATGAGGGCATTTCCATTAAATTACTTTAAGGTCTCTTCCCACTTGACCTTCCATGCCTCTA
>NW_012149908.1:2407365-2416991 GCF_000956105.1 Propithecus coquereli
AAGAAATACTTTAATAAACTATAACTATATACATTTTTATGATTTTTCATAAAATAGGCTAGTCAATTATTTTCTCAAAGATGTCTATAACAAAGACTGTCGAAATTTATATTGTTTTAGCAAAAATCCTTATTGTCAATAATTACTAAAATCCTTGCTCTTTACCAAAAACTAATGAAAAATCTAAATTAATTCTACAGATTAACATTTTTGAACACTGCCAAATACAGCTACCTCAACCTGTACACATTCAACCTGCCACTTTAATAGGTTGGTCTAACTATTTAAATTTAAATTTTACACTTTACATTTCTAATATTTGAAATTTCCTAATTTGTCAAGAGGCTGTTTGAAAAGTAATATTCAATTGATAATATTCAATAAAACAAAGTCAAAAATTCTCAGCATATATACTGAAATGTTTTCTCCCTTATTTTTTCAAATAAAAACCTTTCCGTGTCTCTTTACGCAGTAAGCAAATGTATATTCTGAAAACCTTCCATGAAACAGAAACTAAAGATGTATCAGCTTTTAGGTAGAAATTATCCATTCAGGAAGTATAAGGGAATAGTAACTAAATAGTATTTTATCTTCTAAGATGCTGGAATCCAGACAAGAGGTAAGCAAACCTTTCCTGTAAAAGGCCAGACAGTAAATATTTTCTGCTTTCCAGGCCAAAGGGTCTTTATTACAAATACTCAACTTTGCCGGTTTGTAGCAGGAAAGCAGCTGTAGACAATAGGTAAATGAATGAGTGTGGATGGGTTCTAATGAAACTTTACTTAAAAACAGATAGGTGGACTGCGCCATAGCTGGTAGACTCCTGTTCTAGAGGACCAATTTCTGCTCACCAATGTTTTACCACCGTATCCCTGGTACCTAGACCAGTGCCTGGCAAACAAAGACGCTAAATAACATTTAGTGAGTACTCACTATATGCCAGACAATGATCTAAGAACTCTGCATGCATTTCAGTTTACTCTAACCACTTTAATGTGGTAGGTATTACAGTGATTCTATTTTACAAACTGAGAAAACAGAAGCATGAAAATATTAAGTAACCTGCATAAAGTCACGTGTTCTAAGCCAGGAGTCAAACTCAGGCAAGTCGGACTAAAGAACTCTTATTAACCACACTGTTATATCCCCCTTTATGTGCTTATTAAATATTTATTAGACTTATTAATGAATAATGCCAAACGTTCAAATTTACTTACAATCAAAATGTGATTCCAACAGTAGATACTCTTTTCTTAAGAAGCATATAATATTTTAAAAATAGCTTTCTTATCAACAAGAGGAGAGAATACTTATTAAAACCAAGAGACTGAAAGACCTAAGTGAGCTGGGCCTCTGGAGAGGAGCAAGACTCAGTGGACCCATGGTAACTCACAGGATAGGGCCCAGAAGAAGGAATATCCTGACTTCCCTCTTCTTTCTTACTGTGATGTCCTGCCTGTCAAGTCTCCCCAAGAGCAGAACTCAACCAGATGTAGGAGGGTAAGCAGGTGCTTTGATGTGGCATATACATAAGTTAAATTAAAATTCACCTAAAGCTGCCTCTCTACCTAGGGAACTGCAACCTAACTTAATATGTAAATAGGCTGCAGTCTAAGAATATATTCTTTTAACAAGTAGCTGAGTCTCAGCTAATCACAGGTTGCCAACTAATTAGACCATGTCCAAATAGGACAAATGTCAAGCTGTAATCAATTGAGCTGTTTCTGTATATAAGTTATTTTTCTGTCTATAAATATTGCCTGCCCATGTTGCTGGGTGGAGTTCTCTGAACCTCTCCTGAATGCTGCCTAATTTAATGACTCCCTCTTTGCTCAAATAAATTCTGCTGAATTGAAAAAAAAAAAAAATAGCTTTCTTGTCCAGGCATGGTGGCTCACACCTGTAATCCCAACACTTTGGGAGATGGGAAGATTGCTTGAGGCCAGGAGTTTGAGACCAGCCTGGGCAACATATCAAGACCTCACCTCTACAAAGAGCTAAAAAACAATTAGCCAGGTATGGTGGTATACACCTGTAGTCCCAGCTACTGGGGCTGAGGCAGGAAGATCGCTTAAGCCCAAAAGTTTGAGGCTGTAGTGAGCTATGACCATGCCTATACTCCGGCCCAGGCAACAGATTGAGACCTTGTCTCTTACACAACTTTAAAAAAAAAAAAAAAAAGCTTTCTTAGCCAAGAGAAAAATTCAATTTAAATGTCTGTGAAAATCTATTGGGAAAAAAAATAAAATCATACCACCTGTGATCTTCCCATCTCCCAAAATAAAATTTCATCTCTGGAAAGTTTTAAAAATTAGTGTTAAAAAGACTAATTGTGGTTTTTAAAAAAATGTCTTCTTTTGCATTTTTGAGCCAAAGGTCACACCTAAAAGAAGATTTCTCTTGGTTTAAGATTTTAAACATCTTAAGCACCCAAGCCAACTAAGACTGTATCAGTTAACTGCTTTGACAACCCAGAGTCAGAATAGTAACAACAAAGAAACTAAAGTAGCTAAATCCTTTTTGGAAACCAGTTGGTCACAAAAATCAAATCACACACAAATACACATAATTTGCGTGAAGTCTTGAACATTATTTTACTAATGAGAATATAAGGATCTTTTGTGGACTCAGGAAACCTTTAAGTCAGATAACGCAGATGATGTCAGAATTAAAATTAATATCAGAAGATATTAAGCCATATATAAATGTGAAAATTAACTTTAAGAAATATTTTGAGACATCAAAAAGAGTAACTATTACCAATGCAGCCAGAAATTTGGAATTTTCTACTACGACAGAAAAAACAGCTATTGTGTTACATTAAAGAACATCTACTATGTGTCTAAGCATATTACTTGCAGTCTAATTTTTAAATATAATTTATAAGCAAAATGGAATTTCTGATTTCTGGGGTTAGTTTCTGCTTCCATTCATTAGAAATAATAGAAAGTCAAGGACTTTCCCAACAGTAAAATGTGAAACGTTTTTGTTTAAAAAAAAGAAAAAAAAGCCTGAGTCTTGCTATCCTTTATACTTTTTATGCTTTCTATAATTAAAAAAAACTTCTAAGAAAAGGGAATATAATGACCACCCACAATTTTAAATTTGAAGTGCTATGAGTACACAGATTTCAATTAAAACCCCTAATTTTCTATTAGTCTTACGATGTAGGGGTGTCTTCAAGTTTTCATTAACTTTTTTCTTGTTAGCCACCTGTCTTTTATTCTCAAAAGTTTTGTTAAGTTTGCTTATTTGATTCTGCTCCCTTCCACAGAACTAACTTGTAGTCTTTAGCAATCTTTGTCAGTGGGTCTGACCTTTTAGTGGGTCTGACCTTCGAGTATGTTGACGCCCTTCATTTACTGATAGCATCAAGCTTTCCCTCCTTTTGTTAACTATTATCCACACTAGTCTAAGAACTGATGGCCCTTTTTCTTAGCATCTGTTACCTAGAGAATTGAGTCATACTGTGAAGGGTTTTATTCAAAGCAAAGCACAAAACTCTTGGCATTTCTTTTATTAGAATAAATATCTCAGTATGGGGATTATTTCTATAGTTATTCCTATACATATGACATATGTATCATGTAGCTGGTGTTCACAGAATATAAACTTTCACCATTTCCCCATCTTCCACCTGGGAATAAGGAAGAAACTATTTCAAGAGGCATTGATCTGTAAAGGAGAATCACATAATAAATATGACTATCATGCTGGATGTACAATAATCACAATATTTGGCTATTTTGCATGCAATCAATATATTATCTTGATACCTAAACTATGTCCATTCTTGGTATAAAAGCAGGTATTGTTGATAAGGTTAACACAACAGCCAATGACATCACCAGTTGTAAAAGTTGGTCCATAAGGTTGTCCAGTTCCAGAAGAACAAAATGAATGTCCATCATCCCCATGGTAACCATATGAATGTTTATCCCAACCTAAAGAGAAAATTCCAGCATATTTATAATGAAAAGTAAGGTTCCTCTGCACTAGATTTATTTGCTAAGATTACAATATATCAGAATAGTACAACAAATAGTACAAAAGATAAAATTCCCAAATGTATGTACATTTAAATTCTCAATAATTACATAATTTCTTCTATATGAAAATACTGTTTACAACATTAAGGAAAATAAATTAGCTACACAAAACACTAAAACAAGTATTAAACAGAAAGAACTCATACCAGGAAAAAAAAAACATAAATGCAACATCCACAGCAGGATACATTTTTCATGCATATTTTTTTTTTTTATACTTTTTTTAGTTGTCCAGCTAATTTCTATTTTTAGTAGAGACGGGTCTCGTTCTTGCTTAGGCTGGTCTCGAACTCCTGAGCTCAATGATCCACCTGCCTTGACCTTCCAGAGTGCTAGGATAACAGGCATGAGCCACTGTGCCTGGCCATGCATATTTCTTTTTGCTAATATACCAAAAGAATTTTGCTTGGATTTGAAGAAATACACACAAAGTTTCAAGTAAAACTGATTACATACTATTAAATCACCACAAGCTTTTCAAGGCCATGATCTAAATATAAAAGTCAAACAATTTGTGGTCTCTCCACAACACCAAACTACAGATATGTGTAAATCGTTATTAAGAGATTTTTACTTTACCAGTTACTTCTATAAGGAGAATTTTCAAATAATAAAAACCTCATTTAAATCCTCTTTCAAGTATAATTTTAAGCAAAAAGGTAGAATGAAAGTATATTAATTTAATACGTCTGATTACAATTAGATGGAAACTACATTAGCTTGTTTTGTTTCTTTGTCTTATGGTACTTCATGTAGCTTTATATTGGCAATTTTGCTTTCTATTTCAAATTTCCCCCAAAATAATTTTTAACATTAGCAAACACAATACCAGAAAACAAAATCCAAGAATGACTTCCTTCAGAAAAATGGTATCGGGAAACATGTCTGCCATCTCAATTCATACCATCTTTAGTTTGCTTTTAATGTTAGTCTCTATTCCCAGAATATTAAACAACTGAAGATGGGTTAAAGGCCAGACACGTGATGGGCAGCAAGCAGAACCAGCCAGTAGCTGATATTTTTATGACTATGTACTTAAAGTTAACAATATCAAAAACAACAACAAAAAAGCATGGTATATATGCTATGTAAGTTTTGCTAAATAGCATAAAATTTATATTTATTAAAAACCACTCGCTGGGCATGGTGGCTCACGCCTGTAATCCTAGCTCTCTGGGAGGCCGAGGCAGGCGGATTGTTTGAGCTCAGGAGTTCGAAACCAGCCTGAGCAAGAGCGGGACCTCGTCTCTACTAAAAATAGAAAGAAATTAATCAGACAACTAAAAATATATAGAAAAAATTAGCCGGACATGGTGGCGCATGCCTGTAGTCCCAGCTACTCGGGAGGCTGAGGCAGAAGGATTGCTTGAGCCCAGGAGTTTGAGGTTGCTATGAGCTAGGATGACGCCATGGCACTCTAGCCCGGGCAACACAGTGAGACTTTGTTTCAAAAAAAAAAAAAAAAACAAAAAAAACAAAAAAAAAACCACTCAACTTCCACTGAAAACTCATGATATAGGTGACAAAGACATGTAAATCAATATTTTTAACTATTTCAATTTGTTACTTGAGAATTTTAACCAGAAAGTGCTAGCCATGAGACAATAATATAATACTATAATTCAATTACAAGTGTACCTGGTAGTCTATTCATGTTCACACCTTGAGCAGAAAGACCAATTCCCATGTAACTGTTGGGAAAAAAAGAAGAAAAGCAGGTTATTGTAGTGATATATGAATAAATTACCAAACACTCTCAAACAATATCAGAACCAAGCCGAAGTTGAAACTCCTAATGTAGCCACAAAAATGTTATTACAGTTCATTACATAGCAACAAAGGGTGATATTAAGCAGAAATAAAACCAAGATTCACAGTAAATTCCTATAGTAATAATTCATATATACATCCAAAGTATTAGTAATACCTATGCACTCTGACATCTATAAAAATCTTTCTAACTTATTTACAGATAATTATTTAGGATTAAGACTTCTCACAAAAAGTATACAGGGACTGCAGAAGAAAAAAGAAATGTTAAATAAGAAACAAATGTGTTTCCAAAAGGACACAGTGAAAATTCGGAGCACCAAAAACAAAAGGGAAACATGTATTCATATTTGGAAGAAATGTCAAATTCACATCAAAGCATCTAAAATACATAATAAAATTATCCCAAGGTGCACATTTGTTAGTGTAATTATATAATGTTTTTCTAAAACTGGGTAAATTAATAAAATATACCTAAACAGGACTCAATTATCCACTTATAAAATGACAACAAAATAATTTCCACAAAAGAAATATACAAGGAAAAATAACTACTGAGGTATGCGATTAATTTTCAAAAGGTTATAAAAACCATTAATAATAAAACCTGATAAAGACAGTTCAAAAAAGAAGCAAGCAGAAAGCAACACACTTATAGGTATGGATGCAAACAGAAAAACTAAATAAAAAAGCAAACCAAATGCAGTTTGTTAAAAGGCTAATTGAATATGATTGTATCATGATTTAAAATAGCATGTGATAAAAGTTCAGCCACCGATTCTAATAAAAAAACTCCAGGAAATTACTTAAATATGACACTTTTTTCCAAATCTAATGTAGCATGTAATATAAGATATTGAAAAGTGAAAAACTAAAGCCATTTTCATTAAAATAGGAAGAGATGCCTATAATTGTTAAATATTGTTGTAGAGACTTCAGAAAATTTAATAAAGAAAATTAAATAACCAGCATAAACATGAAAAGATACAAAATTACCTTTATTTGTAGTTGGTATGATTATTTACATAGAAAATCACAGAATCTACCAAATCCCTTTAGAATTAATTAGGTATTTTGGCAAAGTTGCTGGATATAACAAAAACATTTTAACCTCTCTTCTAGCAACAGCCACACAGAGAAAGGAAGTGGTGTGTATAAACATACCAGTCACAATAACTATGAAACCATACAACAGGAATAAAGTTATCAAGTAAGGCTCAAAAACAATACACTAAAAGCTGTAAATAAATAAATGCAGCATACATCTGGATAACTCGACAGTATAAAAATGGCAATCTTTCTAAAATAATATGTACACGTAATGTGTTTCAAGACAGACTCCAAATTTATTAAATTGGACAAAATGATTTTGAAGTTCATATGTAAAGACAAGAATTTTGACCAAGACAAAATTTTTAAAAGGAAAAATAAGAGGTTTCCCTACTAGATATTAAAACTCATAGTTAACTAGATTCACAAGAGCAATATTATTAATAAGAGCACGTTGACTCAGATGAGCATGATTAAAACATTAAGAAACAATATTTAAAAGCTAGTCAAGAAGGTTCATTAAGTTTGTATTGGGTTATTAAGTATAAAATGTCCAATTTCCTTAAGTACTAAGTTAGACAATTGATATCTCTGACATTTCACCTTGACACTTCTTGTTTTATTTTTATTATGAAGGTACATCCTCAGTCTTGAATTCAAACACATAGTTTTGGCTTGTGATTATCTTTCACATTTTTTTTTAGAGAAATTTTTGTGAAACCATGGATAAATCAAAACTTTGTGTTTTTTTCAAATATGAGTTTTGTCATGGAACCAATGCAGCACAGACAGCTTGAAATATCAACAAAGTGCTGAGAGGGATGTGGCTAATGAACACAGTACACTGATGGTTTGGGAAGTTCCGTTCTGGTGATTTTAATCTTGAAAATGAGCCACATGGGCAACCTGAGACCAAGGTGGATAATGATGAACTGAAAGCTGTAGTGGAACCAAATCCATCTCAACCTACCCATGAATTAGCAGCAAGATTTGACGTTACTATTCCAACAATACTGGACCATTTGAAAGAAATCAGCAAGGTAAAGAAGCTGTATAGATGGGTTATGCATGAATTCGACGAGCGTCACAAGAGAAATCGTCTCGAAGCTTGCCTTTCTTTGCTGTCATGACGTAAAGGCAAAGCATTTCTACATCGTATTATTACGTGTGATGAATAATGGATTCTTTTTGACAACTGCAAGCATCTGGCACGATGGCTAGTTAAAGATGAAGTGCCAAAACACAGTCCAAAACCAAATATTCATGAAAAAAAGCTAATGGTGTCTGTTGGTCCAGTAGTGGTATTATCCACTACAGCTTCATGAAACGTGGTCAGTCGATTACAGCGGATGTCTACTGCAACCAACCGGATGAAATCATGAGGATGCTTTCGATTAAGCAGCCGAGATTGGCGAGATTGGTCAATACAGACAGGCCAATCCTCTGCAAGACAACGCTCAACCATGTGTTGCACAAACAACACTGCTCAACTACAGAGGCTGGACTTGGAAACTCTTTGTCATCCACCGTATTCGCCAGACCTTGCACCAACTGACTACCACTTCTTCCAGGCTTCGGACCATTTCTTTCAAGGAAAAATATTCAATTCTCTAAAAGCTGTGGAAATCGCCTTTTGAGATTTCATTGCCACTCTCTCTCCAGGCTTCTTTGCTGCTGGTATAAATAAGCTACCATTAAGAAAGCAAAACTGTGTCCATAGTTTAGGCACATACTTTGATTAATTGTACTGTTTCTTGTTTGAGCAATAATAAAGTATGCTTTTGATTCAAAATCAGACATTTCATATTCAATGACCTAATATTTTGATTCAGCTTCTTTGCTATGCATACAACATAAAGTGTAAGTATTACCAAAAAAGATTTAACAAGGCACAAGAAGACAATTTTTAAGAAGAAACACAAAGCTGTGAGTGGGCATACAACTATGGGCCTGCAAAACTCTGGGTCTATGAGCACTCACTGAAGTTCCCCCTTCTCTTGGGAAATAAAGACTAAAAATGCTCCACAAGAGGAACATTAGCCATGCTTACTGCTTAAAGCCAAAGGTTAGAACAGGCTTTTCCCCTTGAAGGGAGGCTAAGAACCTAACACCACCTGTTGCCTGGCCTAGAGCTTATCTGACATGTGGCCTAGTTAAGGGGAAAAAGAGAGCAGAAGCCCTTGACAAGGATGTGGAACCAGTTATTGAATGGATCAGTGACTAAATGTGTAATACTCCCAATATCATCCTAAAGTAAGAATCTGGAAACTCCAATACAAATCTGGTTTTGGACTGGGGCCAATGAGTTAAAAAATATAAACTGTAAGAAAGAGAAAGTAGCACAGAAAGACACAGATGAACAAAATGAAGAAAAATGTTAAACTTCCCAATTAAAATGAGGCTGCAAAGACAAAATTCCAAAATATAAGATCTACAAAATAAACAACTGGAACATGAACTCATTGTAGATGACATTGCTGAATGGACAGTATGATTTCAAAAAAAACATAAAAATGAGTATATTTAGGAAAATACTTTAAAAAGAAAGGAATCACAATCATTAAGAAATAAGGACAGTGGAGCACCAGTACTTGCAGAGATAATATAGCTAATAATTTTCCTCAATTCAAAAATGTTGTTGAATTGCAAATGCACACTGCATACTAATTAAGATGAAAATTAAGTCATACTTAAGACACACTGTAGAGTTTCAACGACAATCTTAAAAGCTACCAGAAAGCCGGGCGCGGTGGCTCA
>NW_012149908.1:2417293-2468609 GCF_000956105.1 Propithecus coquereli
TCAATTAGACTGACAGCAAACTTCTCCCCAGCAACAACTGATGACAAAACGCAATGACACAGTATCTTCAAAGTATTGAGGGTAAAGAACTGTCAACCTAGAACTTAATTCCCAGGTAAAGCAGCAAGAATGAGGGGAAAATAAGATATTTTAAGACACCTAAAAGCTAACCGTTTATTATCCACAGACTCACAAAAGAACTACTTGAGGACATACTTTAGCAAGAAGACAAGTAAAAACAGAAGGAAGGCACAGACAAACAATAATCAGCACAGAAAATGACAAAATAAGTCACTAAAATTAATTATTGATAAAAATACTATTCAGAGTTTAAAAGTCTATCACTCATACACAATGTGCTAGCATATAATTAACAATTACTTAACATATAAAGAAAAAGGAAAATATGATCCATGTTCAAGATAAAAGACAAATAGGGAATGACCCTGAGACAATCCAGATGTTGGAATTTAAAGCAACTACTGTTACAATACACTAGATGTAGGAGGAAATATGTTTGTTCTAAATAAAAAGGCAGGAAATTCCAGCAAAGAAAAAGAAACAAAAAAGATCTACTATTCTCTAAACGTTTGTGCCCCCCTCAATTCACATGTTGAGAAACTTAATCCCCAATGTGGTGATATTATGAGGTGGAGCGTTTGGGAAGTGATTAGGGCATGAGGGTGGGAATGGGATTAGTGCCCTTATAAAAGAGGCCTGTGAAAACTTGCTGGTGCCTTCTGCCATGTGAGGACACATATCTATGAAGCAGAGCATTCTCACCAGACGTTCAACCTGCTGGAGCCTTGATCTTGGACTTTCCAGCCTCCAGAATCACAATCAATAAATTTATGCTGTTTATAAATTACCCAGTCTAAGGTATTCATTTTGTCATAGCAGCCTGAACAGACTAAGCAAAACAAGAACCTAATGGAAATTCTGGAGCTGAAAAATGTTTGAAATAAATATTTGCCTATGTACTTGCAGATTGAAGATGGCAAAATGAGTAAGTAAACATGAAAATAGATCTTATCTGAAGAGCAGATAGAAAAAAGATTGAGAGAGAAAAAAAGTGTCCCTGGGACAATAGCGAAAGGTCTAATATACATATAACCAGAGTCCCAAGGACAAAGAGAGAGACTGGGGCAGAAACAAAGAACAGAAAATAATTTCTCAAATTTGGTAAAAGACAAAAATTTATAGATTCAAGAAGCTTGGCAAACATTAATGAGATTAAATACAAAGAAAACCACACCTAGGTACAAATCACAGTTGAACTGCTAAAATCCAAGAATAAGGAAAAAGTACTGGAATCAGCTAGAGAAAAACGACATATTACTTTCATAGGAACACTGAGCTGTGTCACCACTGACTTCTCATCAGAAACTATGAAGGCCAGGAGACAGTGGAATGAAATCTTTCAAGGTGCTAAAAGAAAAATAAAATCAAAAGCCTGCCAACACAAAATGTTATTTATATTCAGAGAAAATATCCTTCAAGAATGAATGTGAAATAAAAACATTTTTTCAATTAAAAAAAATAGAATGTGTTGCCAGCTGACCTATATTAAGAAAAATGCTGTTAATTTTCTTAAAACATATTACTCTCTAAAGCAAAAATGGCAACACGTATTGACCCATCTCTAACAGATGTAGAGGTATTATATATGACAACCACAGCAAAAAGGACAGAAAAAGGGAACCAATGTAGAAATAGAGGTTTCTGCATTTACACAGAAGTATAATATTAATTCTCAGTAGATTATGAAAACGGGAAGGTATATTAAAATCTCTACAATCATCACTGAAAATTGCAAAGAGATATAGTTTAAAAGTCAATAAATTAAAAAGAAATTCTAATAACATATCAAAATGATAAGATAGCGTTCCCAGGTAGTGCTTAACCCAAGAACACAAGGTTGGTTTAACATTCAAAACCAATCCATTGTGTTTTACCATATTACAAGAAAACCCACATGATCATTTAAATAGTTGTAGAAAAAAATACCTGACAAAATTTAATACCCATTCACAATAAATACTCTTAGCAAACTAAGTAAAAAAAAAAAAAAGAAAGTAACTTCCTCAACCTGTATCCAAAAAAATCCTACAGCTAGCATACTTAATAGTGAAATATTGACCATTACTCCCTGAAGGGAAGAATGTCAAGCATTGACCACTTCTATTCAACACTGTACTACAAATCTCAGTCATTTCAACAAGGCAAAAAAGAGAAACAGAAGGCATAAAAATTGAAGAAATAAACATGATTCTATCTGCAGATGGCATAACTATCTATAAAGAAAATCCTAAGGAATCAACAAAATAATCAGAATTAAGTGAATTTAACAAGGTTGCAGGATACAAAGTGAGTACATAAAAATTTGTTGTATTTGTATATACTGGCAGCAAATACTAAGGAAATAAACTACTAGGAAAATAAAAAATTTAAAAATTCCATCTATAATAGCATCAGAAAACATAAAACATTAAAAACTAAAAAGACATGCAGACATCTCTACTGAAAATTACCGTTGTTGCTGAAGGAAATTAACGAAGATGTGAATAAATGGCAAGACATCATCATATGTATGGACTGGAACAATTCATGTTAAGACTGCAATTCTCTTCAAACTTTAGAGTCAATGCAATCCAAATCATAATAACAATAGGCATGACTAGCCAATTCTGAAGTTTATATGGAAAGGGGAGGGATCTAAAATACCCAAAGAATACTGGAAAACGAACAAAGTTGTAGGACGTATACAATCTGAATTCAAGACTTAGCATAAAGCTGAGTAATCAACACAGTATAGTACCACTGGCTTATGGATCAACAAATAGATCAACGGAACAGATTAAGGAGCCCAGAAAGAGACCCACATTTATAGTCATTTCGTATTTTACCAAGGTGCCAAAACAATCCAAAAGGGGGAGGAAAGTCCTACTTTAAAAAATAGTAATGAGGCAATTGACATCCACATGGAAAAAAGTGAGCCTTAATCTCTACCTCACGCAATATACAAAAATCAAGTGAAGACAGATTACAGTCCTAAATGTTAATAGAAAAGTTAAAAACTGTGAAGCTTCTAAAAGAAGACATGTAAGAATATCTTAATGACTTGAGGATAAAGCAAAGATCTATTAGGACACATAAAGCAAGAACCATAAAATAATAAACTCATAAATTGGACTTCAGCAAAATTAAAAACTTCTGCTCAAAAGACATAACACAATTTTTTAATTAATAAATGGACAAAAGAACTGAATAGACACTTCACAAAATAAGATATTGCAAATAACCAAGAAACACACGAAAAAATGCTCCACATTGTTAGTCATCAGGAAAATACAAATTAAAACCACACTGAGATACAACTGCACATCCGCCAGAATGTAAAAGACCAACATCAGTGTTGCCAAAGATATGGCACAATAAGAACTTTCATACATTGTTAGTGGGAATGTAAAACAGTACAACTTCTTTGAAACAAAGCCTGGCAATTTCTAACAGGACCGAACGTGTCTAACCCTATGACTCAGCAATTACACTCGTAAAGAGAAATGAAGACATGTCCACCAAAGACTTCTACAAATATGTTCATAGCGGCTTTCTTCACAATAGTGAAAAACTTGAAAGAGCCTGGGTATCCATCAACAAGAGTATGAATGGATATACAAATTGTGGTATATTCTACTCAGCAATAAAAATGAAAATGGAATTACTGATATACACAACATGAATAAATCTCAATATTATGTTGACTAAAGGAAGCCCTACAACAGACAAGAGTATATGCCATAAGATTCCTTTTATTTGAAGTTCTGGAATAGAAAAAAACTAATCTATGGTTAAAAAAAAAAAAGTCAAAACAGTGGTTGCCTCTGAAAGGGTGGGACAGGGACTGACTAGGAAGGAGTATGAGGGAACATTTCTCAGGATGATGCCACTGTCTATACTTTCACAGAGATTTGCATTTTATCAGTATTGGCATCTGCAAAACTCAAACAGTAGATCTGTGCCTTTCATTGTATGTAAATTTTATCACACACACAAAAAGAACAGTAAATAAATTTGAAACTGTAGTTAATAATATGCATGCTCTAGTGACTAGGGGTAAAGTATACTTACTTTTAAATGTATCAAAAAATAAGATGGATCAATGGATGAACAAAGGAATGGAGAAAGACAAACTAAAGCAATGATAGTCAATTCTGTTATAGCATGACATACGAGTCCTGCAAAGTCACCATGCTATACAAAAATCATGCAGTAAAAGCTACAAGGTTTAGGGGGAAAATGGGGTTAGAAGTACAGCATGTAAAAACTTTGTTAGCACATAAAAAAGACAGGAACCCATAAAAACAATAACACAGTTTTACACGTTAAATTATTAAGGAATAGATAAATAGAACAAATTTGGTACTTTGCCTTTGAAAAAGACTTGATGATTACTTGAGGAAATAGGTATTGTAAGCGTTACAGCCTGTGAGTTATTGTGAAGTGATGAAAGGAGGGTTATCTGACAGACGGAAATTTGTAACACCAGATGTGGATGGGTGTGGCTCATAACTCACAGTGAACTGAAGAACAAGTAGATGTTTGAGGCATTGTGGGACATATATAAGCAAACTCAAACTTAACAGTAAGGGAGAGGCAGAATTTGTTTAAGTACATGAACAAGAAATTTATTATTCTGGGTCTGTGTGTTTAGAAAGAGCAATGGACCTGAAGATTTTTCAGATCAGTACGTCAACAAAGATCATCTCAAATTATGTTTATTAACAGTTATCTAAATAATATTTGCGCCTAACATACGACAGAGAATAAAAGGACTCTAGTTTAATTTCTGTTATAGATAGGTTTAAGCTATTTGTCCATCTGTTCTTTCCATTCATCTTTTTCTGTGTTTTTGTTAATTTTTATTTTTCTGTTTTATAACCATTTTTTGTTTTTTGCTATTCCTTTTGGCAGCATATTAATAAATACCTTGTGAGTTAAAAATGTATCTCTAACATATTGTATTCTTGATTAAATTAGTATGTTTATCGCATGCTGGCAATGCAAGACACACTTTTTAAACCCTATTTACAGTCATGTGCTGCATAATGACATTTCAGTCAACAACAGACTACATATATGACAGTGGTCCCATAAGATTATAATAGAGATGTTCTATATAGATGTACCATTTTTATCTTTTACACCATATTTATACTGTACCTTTTCTATATTTAGGTATGTTTGGATGCACAAATACCATTGTGTTGCAAGTGCCTACTGTATTCAGTATGATAAAAATGCTATACAGGTTTGCAGCTTAGGAACAATAGGCTATATACCATACAGTCTAGATGTGCAGTAGGCTATACCATTTAGGTTTGTGTAAGTATACTCTATGATGTTCACACAACAACAAAACTGCCTAACAAAACATTTCTCAGAATGTATGCCAATTGTAGCAAGACTTTTTTTTGCTACTGTTGTCATGTCTCACTCCATCATGTCACAAACTCCTCAGAGCATCATTACTATTGTTTTAGTTAGTGCTACTTTAACCCAATAAGATTAACAATAGACCTATCAGAAGCCATGATAGTCAGATAGCAGTAGAATGACATATTTATTCTAAGGGCCGAAAGGAAAAAAAAGCTGTAAACCAAGAATTCCATATCCAGCAAAAATATAAGCCAAAAAGGGAAAATTAAGACATTCCCAAACGAAAACTGAAGAGAACTCATCATTGCTAGACCTTCAATACAAGAAATAGTAAAGGGATCCTTCAGGCTTAACAGAAAGGACACTAGACAGTAACTCAAATCTACACAAAGAAATAAAGAACTTCAGAAAAAATAACTACAGAAGTAAACATAAGAATCAGTATAAATGTATTTTTGTTTGTAATTATTTTCTTCTGATTGAAAACACATAAAGCAATAATTATAATACTGTGAGCTTAAAATACATAGACGTGATCTGCATAACAATAATGGCACAAAGAAGGGAAGAAATGAAGTACACTGGAACAGACTTTAACATACTGTGAAAATTAAATTTGTGTTAATCCAAACTACATTGTTTTAAGTTATCATGTGAATAATCTCCAGAGCAAACACCATAAAAATAATTCAAAAACTATAGTAAAGAAATCATAACGAAATTAAAAACATACATCAGAAAATATCTAAATCACACAAAAAAGAATAATGGGAGAACAGAGGAACAAAAAGACAGAAGACATAAACAATAAATATCAAAAGTAGCCAGACATAAATCCTACCTAGCAGTATCTACCTACTGGTAATTTCAATCCTACCTATTATAAATCCTACCTATCAGTAATTTCAATAAATGCCAAAAGATAAAATTACCAAATCAGAAGGCAGCAACCAACAGAATACATATTTTTAAAGAAAAGATGTAAGGCAAGGCACAGGGGATCACACCTGTAATCCTAGCACTTTAGGAGGTCAAGGTAGGAGGATCACCTGAGCCCAGGAGTTTGACGTTGCAGTGAGCTATGATGAGGCCACTGTACTTCAGCCTGGGTGACAGAGTGATACCCTGTCTCAAAAAAATGATCCAATAAAATGTTACCTATAAAAGACATTTTAGATTCAAACAGACAAAACAGGTTGAAAGGAAAAGGAAGGAAAAAGAAATACTATGCAACACTAACCAAATGGCAGCTGAAATAGCTATACTAGTATCCGACAAAACAGACTTTAAAATTGTTAGTAGAAACAAAATTTATTTTATCATTATAAAAGGATCAATCCATCAGGAAGACATAAAAATTATAAATAAATATGAACCCAACAACAGAGACCCAAAATCCTTGAAGCAAAACTGACAGAATTGAAGGGAGAAATAGATAATTCACAATAATGATTGGTGACTTCAATAAAAGACTTTCAAAAATAGATAGAACCAGATAGGTCAGAGAAATGTAAAACTTGAACAAAACCATAAACCAGTTAAGCAACATCTATAGAATTTTCAACCAACCACAGTAGAATATGCACACTTTTCAAGTATATGTAGAAGATTCTCCAGGATGTTAGGCCATAAAACAAATCTCAGTAAATTTAAAAGGACTGAAATAATGCAAAGTATGTTCTCCAAGCACAAGGAAATTAAACTAGAAATCACTAATGAGGAAATCTAGAAAGTACACAAATAAGTAGAACCTAAACAACACACTCCTAAAAAACCAACAGGACAGAAAGAAAAAAAAAAGTACAAGGTAAATTAGAGAATACCTAGAAATGAATGACAATGAATGACAACACACCAAAACTTATGGGATGCAGCTAAGTAGTATTTAGAGGGAAACACAGCTGCAAATATATTTAAAAAGATCTCTAATCAACAATCCAATTTTATGCCTCGAGAAACTAGAAAAAGAATGAACTAAACCAAAAGCAGGTAGCAGGAAGGAAATTATAAAGATTATAGAAGAAATAAGTCAAATAGAAACTAGGAAAACAACACAATCAGCCAATTCAAAAGTAGGTTCTGAAGGGGGCCGTGATGGCCAACTAGAAGCAGCCTGTACACACCGCTCCCAGGGAGAGGATCTAACATTGCAAGTAGATGCTCACTTATACATGGACCCTCTTGAAGAGAGCACTGTACATCATCAGAGAACCAACAGGAGACACTCAGAGTGAAAGGAACAGGACAGGGAGTTCCATTTGCCAAGATCTACTGGGGGTGGGGGGGAGACCCCTACAAATGGAAAATGATAAAGGAGAAAGCCTTAGGGCCTCACGCTCCAGGGCAGACACTGCAACATAAGCTGGGGCCGGGAAGGGCTCCACCACCAAGGTGGGCATCCATGCTGATCAGGGAACTGCTTGGAGACTACCGTGAAACTGCATCAGAGAGCATGTTAAACAGGGTCCCGCTGGTCTTGGTTCTAGGGTTGCCGCAGCTGACACCACTCTGAGCTCTCAGGTCTGGAGCTTCCACTCTACACAGGGATTGGCTTCACTGCAGCTGTCCCAAAAATCCCCCTTGCAGGACTGGGGAGGGAGCAGGCAGAGCTGATGCACTCACAGGCCCATTGACTGGGAGCTGGGTGTCCATCCACCGCCCCCTCACACACACCACCAAGGAACTTGAGCAGAACTCAAGGGTTCCCACAGTAGCACCCCTGGCAGAACCTGTGTAGGAAGAGAGCCCAAGCCATCCAGGGGCCCAGCTTCTGCAGTCCTGCACCTCCATCAGTGGAGCAACCTCCCCAGCCCGTGTGCTGCAGCACCGAGGCACGTGCCCCTGTGGACCTGGGTGAGTGGAGGCCTGTGCCCCCACAGACTGCACTCCAACCAGCAGACTATGACACCCCCCCACACACACACACCCCACCCCCGACAGAACATCCCCCTCTGTGGCCCTGCATGCTGACTACAGGAACAAGCCCCAGGGCCCTGCGCACTATGCAGAGGTCCATGCCCCTCGAGACAGAAGCTTGGTATGGCAGGCACTGAGGGGTAGGCCACATCCCCGCAGTCCTGCATGCCATGCAGCAGGCCATTGCCCCTGCTCCTGTGCACCAGCTGACAGGCCAGACTCTCGCCCTGCACGCCACACTGCAGGTCATACCCCTTGGTTTTGTGCACCAGCAGCAAGCCACGCTCCTGCAGCCCCAAGGGCTAATCAGCAGAACAAGCACCACCACAACCACCCTGCCCTGCACATAGGCAGGAGGGGCACACCCCGATAGCACCATGCCAGGCCTATGGTCTATCTCTCCACCATGGACCCACCAGGCATAAGCCCCAACACCCTCCCTCCCCCTGTAGCACCATCACACCTAGACCAGGATAGAGCAAATGCAGGGAGACCCTGGTAGAGTAATCTCCCACAATGCCTGCCTCAGTGGAGAGGTACTCATCCAGTCCCCTGTCTGAGCTTCCAACAGTAGCCTAGGGACCAAACCACCACTCCACACAAAGATCCGCAAGCACTAGCCCAGGAATGAGGACCCTGCCCAGGCGCTGGCCAAGGTTCCATGATACACCCAGGAACCCGCCAGGGTCCCGTGTCCCATCCAGGAGCCAGCCACCCACCTTTGTGCAGAAAGTCTTGCGCAGCTCCCCCACCCCTATCCAAGCTTCCAACAGAGGACTGATGACCAGTACACCAATCCAAATGAATACACCGCAGCATCAGCTTGGTCTGTGACAACCACAAGGGATGGAGGCAACAGCAGAACAGCTATGTTAGAGGCTCTCAGTGCATCCACCCCCTCCCGCCTAGTCAATCCTTCGGAGTAGGACACAAAAGCGTTATCTAGGGACCTCTCCTCCTTCTCACAAAGTAGGAGAGTTCCCAGTAAAGTGGAACAGGTACACTGCAAACCTAACAGTCCTAAGCTAAGAGGAGAATTTTCAGATGAGAAGAAATCAGCAAAAAAATTCTAGCAACATGAAAAAAACAGGCTAGTTTGATACCCACAAAGCATCAAAATAGATCCACAGCAATAGACCACAACCAAAAGGAAGCTGTCAAAATGTCAGAAAAGGAATTCAGAATATAGACGGTAAACAAGATAAACGGAATTGAAGAACGGGTTGAAAACCAACACAAAGAAGCAAAAACAAAAAAAAGTTTTA
Source organism: Propithecus coquereli (assembly GCF_000956105.1). Taxonomy (NCBI): domain Eukaryota; kingdom Metazoa; phylum Chordata; class Mammalia; order Primates; family Indriidae; genus Propithecus; species Propithecus coquereli. Next base: position 2,426,914 of record NW_012149908.1, read on the forward strand.
GGAAATGAATGCAAAACTCACTAAAAGAGATAGACAACGTAAGAAAAGATGTAATAGAATGTAAAGAAATGAACAAGTCATTTAGGGAATTACAAAATACAGCAGAAAGCTTCAACAGGCTACAACTAGCAGAAGACAGAATCTCAGAGCTTAAAGACAAGGCTTTCAAACTAACCCAGTCAGTCAAAGATGCAGAAAAAAGAATAAAGAAGAATAAACGTCACTCAGTGAAATATGGGACTACGTGAAACCAGCCAATATACAAATTATAGGTATCCCAGGAGAAGAAGAAAAAGCAAAAAGCATGGAAAACGTATTCAAGGGAATTACTGAGGAGAACTTCCCTGGTATCATCAGAGAGTCAGATATCTAGATTACAAGATGGTCTTCGAAAACCAGGAAGATTCATAGCAAATAGGACATCCCCAAGACACATAGTCATCAGCCTGGCCAAAGTCAAAATGAGGGAGGAAATTCTACAAACTGCAAGACAAAAGCAGTAACTAACCTACAAAGGAAAATCCATCAGGCTAACAGCAGACTTCTCCACAGACTTTACAAGCTAGAAGGAAATTAGGGCCCCGTTTTTAATCTTCTTAAACAAAACAACTTCCAGCCAAGAATTCTGTATCCTGCAAAATTAAGTTTAATAAATGACGGAGAAATAAAGATTTTTCCAGGCCAGGCGCGGTGGCTCACACCTGTAATCCTAGCTTTCTGGGAGGCCAAGATGGGAGGATAGCTGCAGTTCAGGGGTTTGACACCAGCCTCAGCACAGTGAGACCCCATCTCAAAAGACAAGGAACAAAAAAAAGGCCAAAAAAAAAAAAATATTTTTCCAGACAAGCAAACACTAAGGGAATTTGTCACTACTAGACCTGCCCTACGAGAAATGCTCAAAAGGGCATTACATATACAACAGCATATACCTACCAGTGTAAAAACACCCCAAAAGTTACAGCTCACAGCTCTTATAAAACAACAGCACACAAGGGAAAACAAAATAAGGTATCATCCAACGTGATGAACAGACCATAATTCCACATTATCAATAATAACACTCAACGTGAACAGTGTGAATGCCTCACTTTAAAGACACTGGCTGAATGGATGAAAAAACACGACTTAAGTATTTGCTGTCTTCAAGAAATAGATCTAAAACACAGGGACTCACACAGACTCAGGATAGGGGATGGAAAAAAATACTCCCCTCAAATGGAAACCAAAACTGAGTAGGTGTAGCCATCCTCGTGTCACATAAAAGAGACTTTTTACATCAACAATGGCAAGAAAAAGACAAACACGGTCATTATATAATGGTAAAGGGAGCGATTCAACAAGAAGACATAACAATCCTAAATATATATGCACCTAACACAGGAGCTCCATGTTTCATAAAGAAAATTCTTCTAGATGTAAGAAAAGAAACAAACAGTAGCATCTTAACTGCCAGGGACTTCAACACTCCACTGACAGAACTGGATAGATCGTCAAAGCAGAAAATGAATAAAGAAACTCTGGACTTAAACAGAACTCTAGAACAAATGGACCTAACAGACATTTACAGAATATTCTACTCACAAACAACTGCATATGTATTTTCTCATCAGCACATAGGACATTTTCCAAGAATGATCATCTTAGGCCACAAAACAAGTCTCAGCAAATTAAAAAAAAAAAAATCAAAACCATACCATATATCTTCTTAGACCACAGTGGAATAAAACTAAAAATCGATTCTAAGAGAAAAACTCAAATCTGCACAAACTCATGAAAATTAAACAACCTGCTGCTGCATGATCCTTTGTTAATTAATTTCAATGATAAAATGAAGATGGAAATCCAAAGATTCCTCAAACTGAATGACAAAGGGGACACAAGCTTTCAAAATCTATGAGATACAGCAAAAGCAGCCCTAAAAGGAAAGTTGATAGGCTTAAATGCGTACATCAAAAAGACAAAAAGCTCACAAATTAACAAGCTAATGTTACATCTCAAGGAACTAGAGACAGAACAACCAACCAAACCCAAAGCCAACAGAAGAAAAGAAAGCTCAGAGAAGAACTAAATGAAATGGAAACAACAAAAAAGAATCAATGAAACAAAAAGTTGGTTCTTTGAAAAGATAAAAAAAATTAATAGACCATTAGCTAGATTAACCAGAAATAGGACAGAAAGGACTCAACTTAACTTCAACCAGAAATGAGAAAGGAGACGTTAAACTGATACTGCAGAAATACAAAATATTATCTGTGAATACTCTGAAAACCTCTGCAAAAAGAAACTAGAAAACCTAGAGGAAATGGACAAATCCCCCAGAAACAGACAACCTCCGGAGCCTCAATCAGGAATAAAAAGAAATCCTGAACAGACCAATAACAAGCAGCGAGATTGAAGCAGTAATAAAAAATCGTCCAACAACAACAATAAAAAAAGCTCTGGACCAGATGGAGTCACAGATGAGTTCTACCAGACCTACAAAGAACTGGTACCTATCCTACAGAAACTGTTCCATAACATCAAGAACAAGAGAATCCTCCCTAACTCATTCTATGAAGCCAGTATCACCTTCATAATAAAACCAAGAAAGGACAAAACAAAAAAAGAAAACTACAGACCAATATCCCTTATGAACATATTGCAAAAATCCTCAACAAAATACTATCAAACAGAATTCAACAGCACATCAAAAAAATAATTCACCATGATCAAGTGGATTTTATCCCAGGGATGCAAGGATGGTTTAATATACACAAATCAATAAACATGATTCACCACATAAACAGAAACAAAAACAAAGACCATATCATCATCTCAACAGATGCACAAAAAGCATCTGATAAAATTCAGTATCCCTTCATGATAAAAACCCTCAACAAACTAGGCACAGAAGGAATATAGTTCAAAATTATAAAAGCCATATAACACAAACCCACAGCCAATATCATACTGAATGGGGAAAAGTTGAAAGCATTTATCCTCAGAACTAGAACAAGACAAGGGTATCCACTGTCACCACTTCTATTGAGCACAGTAGTGGAAGTCCTTGCCAGAGCAATCACGCAAGAGAAGGTAATAAAGGGCACCCAAATCAGGAAACAGGTGGTCAAACTATCCCTGTTTGCTGATGATATGATCTGGTATCTAGAAAATCCTAAAGATTCACCAACAGCCTCCTGGAATTGATAAATTCAGCAAAGTCTCAGGTTACAAAATCAATGTACACAAATCAGTAGCATTTCTATATACTAATACCAGTCAAGCTGAGAGTCAAATAAAGGTATCAATACCATTCACAATAGCTACAACAAAAATAAAATACTTAGGAATATACTTAACAAAGGAGGTGAAAGATTGCTACAAGAACTATAAAACACTGATGAAACAAATCACAGACGACACAAATAGAAAAACGTCTCATGTTCATGGATAGAATCAACATTATTAAAATGTCCACACTGCCCAAAGTGATTTACAGATTCAATGCAATGCTCATCAAAATACCAACACCATATTTCACAACTCTAGAAAAAATAATTCTACATTTCATTTGGAACAAAAAAGAGCCCAAACAGCCAGAGCAATCTTAAGCAAAAAGAAGAAATATGGAGGCATCACATTGCCTGACTTCAAATTGCACTATAAGTTACAGTAACCAAAACAGCCTGATACTGGTATAAAAGTAGAGACACAGACCAATAGAACAGAAACAGAGAACCCAGATATAAAACCAACTACCCATATAACCAACTGATCACTGACAAATCAGAGAACAACATACACGGGGGAAAGGAAGCCCTGTTCAATAGATGGTGCTGGGAAAGATGGATAGCCAAGAACAGAAGAATGAAACAGGACACCTATTTCTCAATACATACAAAAATTAATTCAAGATGGATAAAAAAATTAAATGTAAGGCAGGAAACCATAAAAATTTCTGAAGAAAACGTAGGAAGAACTCTTCTAGACATCAGCCTAAGCAAAGAATTTATGACTAAGACCCCAAAGGTAATTACAGCAAAAACAAAAATAAATAAATAGGACTTGGTTAAATTAGAAAGTTTCTGCACAGCAAAGGAAACAATCAACAGAGTAAATAGACAACCTACAGAATGGGAGACAATATTCGAAAATTATACATCTGATAAAGGGCTAATATCCAGACTCTACAAAGAACTCAAACAAATCAGCAAGAAAAAAACAAACCACCCCATTAAAAAGTAGGCAAAGGACATGAACAGAAGTTTTTCAAAAGAAGATAAATGGCCAAAAAGCATATGAAAAAATACTCAACATCACTAATCATCAGGGAAATGCAAATTAAAACCACAATGAGATATCACCTTACCCCTATCACAATGGCCATTATTAAAAAAGTCAAAAAACAACAGATGCTAGCATGGATGCAGAAGAAACGAATGCTTATACACTGTTGGTGGGACTGCAAATTAGTACAACCTCAATGGGAAACAGTATGGAGATTTCTTCAAAGAAATAAATATAGACTTACCATTTGACCCAGCAATTCCACTACTGGTTATCTACCCAAAGGAAAAAGAAATCATTTTATCAAAAAGACACGTGCACTTGAATGTTTATCTCAGAACAATTCACAATTGCAAGGATGTGGAATTAACCTAAGTGCCTATCAATTCATGAGTGGATAAAGGAAATGTGGTATGTATACACCATGGAGCACAACTCAGCCATAAAAAGGAATGAAATAATGTTTTTTGCAGCAACTTGGATGGAACTGGAGACTATTATCCTAAGTGAAGCATCTCAGGAATGGAAAAAAAAACACCAAATGTACTCTCTAATAATTGGGAGCTAAACAATGGGTACACATTGGCACAAAGTGATATAAAGGACATGAGAAACCAAGAAGTAGGGGTAGGGTACAAAAACTTCCTGTTGGGTACAATGAACAATATTCTATTGACAGGCACATCAAAAGCCCTGACTTAAACATTATTTGAAGTATCCACACAACAAAAACACTTGTACCCACTTAATTAATATTTTGAAATTTGAAAAAGTAGATTCTACTAACCAAGAAAAAAAGAAAGAAGACTCAAATTACTAAAAATCAAGAATCACAGAAGGAATATCACTACCAAACTAAAAAGGATTATAAGGAAATATTTAAGTCATTAACTACGAAATGTCGGATTTTGAATCAAAACTGTAGTTTATTACTTCTCAAACAAGAAGCAGTACAATTAATTGAACTATGTGCCTAAACTATGGACACAGTTTTGCCATCTTAATAGTTGCTTGTTTATGCCAACAGCAAAAAAGCCTGGAGAGAGAGTGGCAATGAAATCTCAAAAGGCGGTTTCCACAGTTTGTTGAGAATTGAACATTTTTCTTTGAAAGAAGTGCTCCAAAGCCTGCAAGAAGTGGTAGTCAGTTGGTGCAAGGTCTGGTGAATACGGTGGATGACAAAGAGTTTCCAAGCGCAGCCTCTGTGGTTTGAGTGTGTTGTTTGTGCAACATGTGGTTGAGCGCTGTCTTGCAAGAGGATTGGCCTGTCTATATTGACCAATCTCGGCTGCTTAATCGAAAGCATACTCTTCATTTCGTCTAATTGGTTGCAGTAGACACCCACTGTAATCGAATGACCAGGTTTCGTGAAGCTATAGTGGATAATACCAGCAGCGGACCACCAAACAGACACCATTAGCTTTTTTTCACGAATATTTGGTTTTAGACTGTGTTTTGGCACTTCATCTTTAACCAGCCATTGTGCCAGATGCTTGCAGTTGTCAAAAAGAATCCATTACTCATCACATGTAACAATACGGTATAGAAATGCTTTGCCTTTACGTCATGACAGCAAAGAAAGGCAAGCTTCGAGACGATTTCTCTTCTGACGCTCGTCGAATTCATGCATAACCCATCTATACAGCTTTTTTACCTTGCCAATTTCTTTCAAATGGTCCAATATTGTCAGAATAGTAACATCAAATCTTGCTGCTAATTCATGGGTAGATTGAGATGGATTCACTTCCACTACAGCTTTCAGCTCATCATCATCCACCTTGGTCTCAGGGAGCCCACGTGGGTCATTTTCAATATTAAAATCACCAAAATGTAACTTCTCAAACCATCAATGCACTGTGTGTTCATTAGCCGCATCCTTCCCAAACATTTTGTTGATATTTTGAGCTGTCTGTGCTGCACTGGTTCCACAACAAAGCTCATATTTAAAAATAACACGAAGTTTTGACTTATCCATGGTTTCACAAAAATTGCTCTAAAAAAAAATGTGAAAGATAATCACAGGCCAAACCGTGTGTCTGAAAGACTGAGGATGTAACTTCATAATAAAAATAAAATAAAAAGTGTCAAAGTGAAATGTCAGAGGTATCAACTGTCTTAGTACTCAAGGAAATTGGACATTTCATACTTAATAACCTAATACCATGAACAAAATATATAACCTACTTAAAATGGACAAATTCCTAGAAAGACACAAACTACTGAAACTGAATAGTAATTTTAAAACTTCTCACAAAGACAAGCTCATGCTGGGATGGCTTCACTGGTGAATTGTACCAAACATAACAATTAATACCAATCCTTCTCACTCAGATTCTTCCAAAAATATTAGGAACATCTCCTAACTCATTTTACAAGGCCAGTATTACCCTATGACCAAAACTGGGTAAACACATCACAAGAAAACTACAGAAAAAAATATTCTTTATTAATACACATGCAAAAAATCATCAACAAATTACTAGCAAATCAAGTCCAGCAACATACAAAAAGGATTATACATCATGACCAAATGGGATTTATCACAGGAAAATAAGGTTGGTTTAGCATCAGAAAATCAACATAATACATCATTAAGAAAATAAAAATAAAACCCACATGATCATAGAATTTGACAAAATCTATCACTTTTCATGATAAACAAACTTGACAAACTAGAAATAGAAAGAAACTTCCTCAACTTGATAAAGAACATCTATAAAAAATCCACAGTTAACACTATACTTAATAGTAAAAGACTGAATACTTTCCCCTTAAGATAAGGACCAATAAAAGTATGTCATCTCTCACCACTTCTATTCAACATAGTACTGGAGGTTCTACCCTGGGCAATAAGGCAAGAAAAGGATATAAAAGCCATTCAGATCAGAAAGCAAGGAGTAAACATCCTCTATTCACAGATAACATAATTTTATATATAGAAATCCTAAAGATCCCTCTAAAATGTATTAAAATTAATAAACAAGTTTGTCAAGATCATAAGATGTAAAATCAATATGCAAAAATCAGTTGTATTTCTATACACTAGCAATGAATGATTTGAAAATGAATTTAAGAAAACAATTTCATTCATAACAGAATAAAAAATCATACTTACAAATAAACGTAACAAAAGAAGTGCAAGATGAACACTAAAAACTATAAAACATTGTTGAAAGAAATTAAAGAACACCTACATAAATGGAAAGACTGTCATGCCATGTTCATGGATTAGAAGTACCATCATACTGTTATGATGGTAATACTCCTCAAACTAATCTAGAGATTCAACATAATTCCTATGAAAATCCTAACTTACTTTTCTGCAGAAATTAACAAACTGATCATAAAATAATATAATAATGCAAGGGACCCAAAAGAGCCAAAATAATCTTGAAAAATAACAAAAGTTGGAGGACTAACACTTCCGAATTTTAAAACTCACTACAAAGCTGCAGTAATCAAGACAGTGTACTCCTGGCTTAAGAATGGACATACAGATCAATGCAATAGAATTAGAGTCCAGAAGTTAGCCCTTACATTTACGGTCAACAGATTTCTGACAAGGGGGAAATAAATTCAATGGGAGACAGAACAGACTTTTCAACAAACAGAAATGGATAACTGGATATACACATACAAAAGATTGTGGTTGGATTCCTATCTCACACCGTATATAAAAATTAACTTAAAATGAATTAGAGAGCTAATTAGAGAGTTAAAGTCAAGTATAAGAGGAAAACACTAAGTCTTTGTGATCCAACCTTAGACAATGCAATTTTAGGTATGCCATCAAAAGCAGAAGAAACAAAAATAAAATAAAAACAAACCAGACTACATAAAAATCAAAAAACTTTTGTGCTACAAAGGATACTGTCAAGGAAACTAAAAGTCAATCAACGGAGTGGGAGAAAATATATGAAAATCATATATTTGATATAGAGCCTCTTTTAAGAAGATAAAAAGAACTCTTATAACTCAATGATAAAAAGGAAACCCAACTAAATAATGGGCACAGGATCTAGATGAACATTTCTCCAAAGAAGATGTACAAATGACCAATAAGCACATGAAAAGATGCTAATCATTAGTAAAAAGAGAAATACAAATCAAAACTACAACAAGTTCTCATTTTATACACATTAGGATGACAAGAATCAAGAAGACATGTTGGCAAGAATATCGAGAAATTAGAACTATCATAGCTGGCAATAAGTAAAATGATGCAGCCACTTTGGAAAACGGTCTGGCAGCTCCTCAAAAAGTTAATCATAAGGTGTCCATATGACCCAGAAATTATACTCCAGGGTATCTATTCAATAGAAATAAAAATATATATCCCCCCAAAATGTTACACAAATAAATGTTCATAACAGCATTATTCACAATAGCCAAAAAAGTGTTTCCAGCAACTGATGAATGGATAAACAAAATGTGATATATCCATACCATGGGATATTATTTGGCAATAAAAAGGAATGGAGTACTGATATATGCTACAGCATGACTGAACCTTGAAAATGTGGAGATAAAGAAGTTAGAAACAAAAGGTCACATTGTGTATGATTACATTTATATGAAATGTCCAGAATAGGTAAATTCACAAAAACAAAATAGATTAGTGGTTGCCTAGGATTGGCAGCAGTGACTGTTTAGGAGTACAGGGTTTCTTTTTCAGGTGACAAAATGTTCTAAAATTAAATAGTGGCAAGGGTTGCATAACTCTTTCAATATAGTAAAAAACTACCAAATTCTACACTTTTAAAAGGGTGAATTTCTATTATATATGAATTATATATCTCAATTAAAGTCTTATTAAAAAAAATTAAGAAGATTTCTAGCCCCAGCTCTAACACATAAAGAGCTTGGAAGTCATCATTCCCATCCTCACGACAAGGAAAAAGCTAACCTGAAAATCAACTACTCTTAGCTTTGTCAGAGAACTGAGTTCACAAGGCAAAACATCTCCAGGAAAACTGAGGAAGACAAGTGAATATAGAGAAGCAGAACTTAGGAGGAGCAGCAGCCTCTGCAGCTAGTAATTGGAATGAACATTTTAAAGGTAATTAACAGCTGAATACTGAGGGTGAATTTTAAAAACTCCTGGGAGCCCAATCTTTCAGGAGTCCCATACTTTTATGATTTGTACCTCCAGGAGCTCCACCAAGTTTTCATTAGAGAAAAATGTCCTCCATTTTGGGGTAAGAGAACAGGAAATGTAACCATTTTGAAATATGCCCGATTGGTTCTCTTTAACAAAGAACTGTCTTCAAGGGTAACTATTTAGCAGATCCGTATGTGACCTAAAGGAAGGGGCATTTACACAGCTCCAGCCCCTCAAATATTTCTGACAGAAGTAAGACGAAGAGGGGAAAAAAAAAAAAGGCAGCCAAGAAACTATTCCGAAGGTTATACCCCAGGGACTCTGGTCCGCTAAAAAAGATTTAATTATAAGATTATGTAACACTTCTCCCCAATACCTTATCACCAGGGCTCCAATATAATTACAGTAGATCACAACTGAATAAGTTATAACACAGAGACTCTATTTAAGAAATTTCTAGGGGAACCCAAAATAACAGGGAAGACAAAAACAACGAAACTAGAGGAAAATGATACCACTGACACCTACAAACAATACAAACACCTAGCAAACACTAAACACAGCCTAACTCCTAGCCAGATAAACATAAAACCTTACACTAAAGACCTATTTACCTGAGTTTCTACTACTCAGTAAGCATGTCCAGATTTCAACAAAAAATTACAAGGCATGTAAGAGGCAAGAAAAAATGTAGTCTTAAGAGATAAAAGCAAGCATCAAAACCAAACTCAGATAAGGCAGAGATTTTGAATGACCTGAGAATTTTAAATAACTGATTAATACGCTACGGGTAAAGGAAAGAATCAAGACAAAATAGTAGAAATCAAAAATGCTAACACAAAAGAAGAATGCCCTTGATGGCTATCTATTAGTAGACTGGACACAACCAAGGAAAGAATCAGTGAGCTTGAAAAAACTGGAACACAACAGCCAAGAACTTGTATAGCTGTGGGACAACTATACAAGGTGAAAAATATACATAATGGTAATGCCAGGAGAAGAAAGAAACTAAGTATCTGAAATAATAATGGTTGAGAATTTTTCAAAATTAATGATAAATATCTCAAAATAAATAAAACCAGAGAAGGAAGAAAACCAGTAGATTTTTGAAAAAGCAACAAGGAACAAGAGTAATGAATAGAAAACAGAAACGTGGTAGACATTAATCCAACTATAACAATATTTTCAATGTGAATGGTCTATACCAATTAAAAGACAGAATTAGGTGGATAAAAAAACAGGACCCAAATACATGTTGTCTATAAGAAACTCACTCTGACTATAGAGACACAGAGAGGTTAAACTAAAAGGGATGGAGAAAGATAGACAATGCCAACACTGATCAAAAGAAAGCTGGACTAGTTATATTAATTTCAAACAAAGCAGAATTCAGAACAAGGAAAATTATCAGAGACAAAGGGGAACATTACGTAATGATAAAGTATCAATTGTCAAACAAGACATAACAATCCTTAACATGTTTGAGCCTAACAACAAAGTATCAAAGGCTGTAAGACAAAAACTGATAGAACTACAAGAAGAAACAGTTAAATCCACTGTTATAATTGGAGACATCAACATTCCTGTATCAGTAATTAGCAGACACAACAGGCAGACAACCAGTAAGGATACAGTCAAACTGAATAGTACCATCATCAATTGACTGGATTTCATTGACATTTATGGAATGCTTCATCCAGTAACAGGAGAATACACATTCTTCTTAAGCTTACAAAAACATGCACCAAAATAGCCATAAGACACACCTTAACAAACGTAAAAAAAATAAATCATACAAAGTATGTTCTCAAACCACAATGGAATTAAACCAGAAATCAATAAAAGATAGCCGGAAAATCCCAAAATATCTGAAGATTAAACAACACACTTTTAAATACATGAGTCAAGGAAGTCTAACAAGAAATTTAAAAATATTTTAAACTAAATGAAAATGAACACAACCTATCAAAATTTATGGGATGCAATGCTTATAAGGAAATTTACAGCACTGAATATAATGATCTAAAATCAATAATTTAAGCTTCTACCTTAAGAAACTGGAGAAATAAGGACAATATAAACCTGGAGCAAGTAGAAGAAAAGAAACAATAAATATTAGAGCAGATATCAATGAAACTGAAAACAAGAAAATTAACAAAATCAACAAAACTAACAGCTGGTTCTTTGAAAATTGATAAACTTCTGTAGTCAGGCTAACCAAGAAAAAAGAGAAAAGATACAAATTATTAATACCAGAATCAAAGATACCTGCAATTACTATTATTGGTAATATCAATACTGATCCCACAGATATTAAAAAGATATTAAAAGAAAATTATAAACAACTCTGTGCCCACAAATTTGATAATTTAGATGAAATGGAAAAATTCCTTGGAACACATAATTTACCAAAACTTACACATGGAGAAAAAGATAATCTGACTATGCCTCTATACATTAAAGAAAGTGAATCAATAATTAATAACCTTCCAAAAAGGAAAACACCTGGCCGAGATGGTTTCACTGGTAATTCCTACCAGACATGTAAGGAAGAAATGGTAACAACTGTCTACAATCTCTTCCAGAAAATACCATCAGAGAGAACACTTCCTAAGTCATTCTATGAGGCCAGCATTACCTTAATACCAAAACCAGATAAAGACATTATAAGAAAGGAAAACTACAGAATAACATCTCTCATGAAAACAAATGCAAAAATCCTCAACAATATATTAGCAAACTGAATCCAACAACGTATAAAAAGAAGTATACACCTTGACTGAGTGGGATTTATCCTAGGTACGCAAGGCTGGTTCAACATTGAAATATCAATTAATGTAATCCATCACATCAACAGGATAAGGAAGAAAATACACATGATCACATCAATAGATGCAGAATAAGCATTTGACAACACCTGTTCATGACAAAAACTCTCAGTAAACTAGGAATACAAGGGAACTTCCTCAACTTGATAAAAGACATCTAAAAAAAAAAAAAAAAAAAACAAAACAAACACCTAGCATCATACTTAATGTTGAATAGCTAGATGTTTTCCCATTAAGACCAGGAACAAAGCAAAGATGTTTCCTCTCACCATTCCTATTCAACATCATAGTGGAAGTCCTAGCTAATGTAGTAAGATAAGAAAAGGAAATAAAAGGTAGACATATTGAGAAAGAAGAAATAAAACTATCTTTGTAGGTGAAAAGATTGTCTATGTACACAATCCCAAAGAACTGACAAAAGAAATGCTTGAAACTAATAAGCAATTTTAGCAAGACTGCAGATACAAGGTTAATATACAAAACTTTGATTAGAAAAAATCAAAGAAAAGCTAAATAAATGGAGAAATAACACATGTTCATGGATAGGAAGACTCAATATTGTTAAGACATCAGTTCTTTCCAACTTGATCTATAGATTCAACATAATTCCAGCAAGTTATTTTGGATATCAACAAACTGACTAGCCACTGCACTCAAGCCCAGGCAAGAGAGCATGACCCTGTCTCAAACAAACAAACAAACACACACACACACAGCTTGTATACTGCTCCCTAATTTTTTGTTGAAAATGTAAGCAGTGTTTTCCAAAAAGGTTGATAATGACCCTTTCAAGGGAAATAGTTCCATTTTTAGCAGTTTTAAGAAGACTGGTGGGCTAAGTAAATGTTTGTCCTATAGGACAGGAGTTAGCTTTTAACCTATAAGGTAATTCATTTAAAACCAGTGCTTTATCTGAAGCATTTTTTTGAGCATAGTTTCTTAACACAGCGTTTATGAATTTCAGAAACAAAAGAAATTTCAAATTATACTAAATATTAGCTGCACAGTAAACATTCATCTAATGGGCATAATAGTCATCTATTGAATTCCTTGCTTGATTTTTAATTTCAAAATTTCAAATTCTGAACAGTTTATTCATGTTTAAAAGTATTCAAACTGTAAGAGGGATTTTTGTCTTCCATGACTTAAAAATTATTAACATCTTTTGAAATAAAATGGTTTATTTCTGCCAAATGGCAAAATGAATATAATGAAATAAGACTCTAAAGTTAAGAGTACCATAAGTTCATTACTGCAGCAAGATACACTGGTGTATGCGTATCTATCTAATTTCATAAAGAAACTCAGGACACTTGTCTACAACTCACAAGTTACTGATCTTAAACATTTAAACATATGAACATTTTTTTCCTCATGTAAAAGAAAAAACTCTAATTTCTTTCAACCATTAAAAGTGAACTGCCATTAAAAGTGACACACACCCAACTGGTGGGTCACATAGTAGTGCTATAAAATCAAACCAAAAACATTTCATTAACAGATGCTCCTGTGAAAATATTTCAATCAGGTTTTTAAATTATGCATTTTTCACGGTTTTAAAAAAACCAATCACTACCTAAAAGGTATGAGAACTTACAAAAAAGCAAACAAAAAAAGAAATTGTTTAGGAAGCTAAGGTTCTGAAACATAATATTAACACATCAGAAATTATATGACGACAGGCCGGGCGGGGTAGCTCACGTCTATAATCCTAGCACTCTGGGAGGCCCGAGGCAAGAGGATCGCTTGAGCTCAGGAGTTCAAGACCAGCCTGAGCAAGAGTGAGACCCCCGTCTCTACTATAAATAGAAAGAAATTAGCCAAACAACTAAAAATAGAAAAAATTAGCCGGGCACGGTGGCGCGTGCCTGTAGTCCCAGCTACCCAGGAGGCTGAGGCAGGAGGATCACTTGAGCCCGGGAGTTTGAGGTTGCTGTGAGCTAGGCTGACACCACAGCACTCTAGCCCAGGCAAGAGAGTAAGACTGTCTCAAAAAAAGAAAAAGGAATTATATGACAACAGATGAAAGTTCAGTTGGCCACTGTATTAATCATGTTTTTTATCTTCTGTATCTTACGCTATTTTGACATCTTAAAAAACTTGCTGGCTAGAGAGAGACCAGACTGCCCAGACTGCCCTTAACCCCTTCTCAGAGATAGCGGAGGGCTCACAGAAGCATGTCTTTCATATAAAACCAAACAATTCTGAGTCTATAGCCAGACCCACCTCCTTATCTAACTCTCGCGTATGAGCCAATATTTCCCACCCTAAATCATTCCGGGGTGAGGTACCAGGCAGGCAGACACTGCCTCTATAGCCCAAAGCCTGCCGGAATTAACTGAGAAGAGCCAAACCTAAACTGTTTACTCTACCATGTCTTGCCTTTCCTGGGAAACTCCAACAAAGGCTCTGGCCTAGACTTTCCCCTATTTCCTCCTGTCTTGCCTTCTGACTAAAACCCGTGGTGCTTCCCCATGGCCCTGCATGGCAGGCAGTGACCCTCTCTGGGACCTGTAAGTATAATAAAATTCTTCCTTCCAAGCCTCCTGTGGCCTCACAGAGTTTACCATATCATATCTAACACTTACATTCTTAGAGCAGCCGCTATTAATGTACAGAAGAAAGTCAAGTATATGCATGTCCAAAATATCACAAAATTAAATACTAATCACCGGACTATATAGATGAACCAAGAGAACAGAGGTAAGAAACTTACAACTAAAGTAACATAAAATAGAAATCCTTTTTTGCAATATTACCATTCAAACCTAGGACATTTTGCTGTCCTATCTGTGATAAAAAAATTTTGTTCCAATTCTAATTCTAAGCTGACAGTAAAGCAACTACTCATCTCTATATACTGCACCTTCTCTACCCCATTCCTCCCAAAGCATAAAGAACCATGAAAAACAAAAATTACTTCTTGCTTCTGAAAAGTCCACAATAATATACATGAGCCCTTCAGCTACATCTTTCTCCTATTACTTCTCAAAGAGCTATATAAATATACAATACCTTTAATTAAGGTCTGGCTATATTTACTAAGTTGCCTTCAAGTACATATTCATTTACTCTGCCTTTTAAGTAATAATTAAGACAATAAAACTCTAAGAACAACAAAAGCAGAATATTAGTTTGAGAGTTACTCTAACTATTCTTTGACAAAGAATTTCACCTGTAGTTAATTACAACAAAAAAACAAACACAACTTGGTTTATTGACTTGTTAAAGTAACCTGTTACAGTGTTAGGGAAAAGGTAAGGAAAAGAATCCATCACATTCTATGTATAAAACAACATTCTATTTTTCATCTCATAGGCACTAAATTACTTATGATTCTAACAAAGTGACATTTTTGGTTAATAAAATGATTTATATTGTAATCCATATTTAAAATCTTGCTTTTCAGCATGTCCCTACAAAATTAATAAACAATGAAAAGTAGCAGCTCCAAATTATGCAAATAAGTTCCTAAGAAACTGCCTCACATTTCAATTTTATAAACATTACAGGTTCTACTTATCATATCAAGTGAGGTGCACCTATAAAACTATGGTGATTGGGGTGCATTTTACTGCTTGATTTTTCAACAATATTTCTCTTCACAAAAGTTATAACTTAAAATTTACATTAAATGTACAGACTTTTATACAGAAATTCTCCAATTTTTAATATAAATCTGTGGAGAAATAGTATTTTTATTGCAACACATGAGAATAAGAAGAAAAATTACTTCAGAAATGAAAACAAACTAAATGAAACACAAGGGTCAACATACACCACAGGAAAAGAGGGAACAGAATGAAGGGCAATTTATTAATAGAAAACAAAGAAAGTAAGAAAAAGGTTTTGTAAGCGTAAAGAAGTTAGTCAAAGGAGATCTAACATATATTCATAATTAGAGCACCCCAAAACCAAACCCATGTAATGGAATAGGGAAAATTCTGAAATCTATCATACAAAAAATCTTTTCTGAAATAAAACACTTGAACCTACTATTTAAGGTTGTAACTGAAGGTCAATAACAAGACATATTCAAGTATTACTGGTTCTTTAAAGAAAAATCTTTCGGGCATCCAAGCAAATGACCAAATTCCTCGTAAGAAGAAAAAAAATGGCATAAGAATTTGATGATAATACTTCATACCCAAGTCCACAGAGTTCATAAGAAAATGTGAACCAGGGATTTTATATCCAATCAAACCTTTAAATATAAGAGGTATAATGGTTTGAACCAGAAAAAACTTAAGGAATATTGTTCCCATGACCTATTCCTGAGCTCTCTAGTATAGTAGGAGCTTCGGACAATCAAAAAAAAAAAGAAACCTAAAAGCAGCTTTGGGATAAGGTCTGGTGATAGGTGTTGAACATATTTAATTTAGAATTAACACTAAATGATAAAGATAACAGAGTAATACATGCAAATGTTACATGCTCTTACAATATAAACAATTAACAAAATGGAGGAGCAGGTTTACAAAAAAAAGGAATGACCTATTGACATACAAGACTACTTGAATGAATATTAAATGCATTATGCTAAATGAAAAAAAAAAGCCACTCAAAAGGCTACATTTAGACAACATTCTGGTTTCAAAAGGCAAAACTACAGAGACAGAACACATGTTGCCAAGACTTAGCGGTAGGAGGAGAGTCTGAGGTAAAGGGGCAACAAGAGGGAATGTGGGGAGGTGAGAAAATGGCTTCTGTCTTGATTGTGGTGGTTGTTATGTGACTTATTTGTCCAAACTCACAGAACTGTACACAAAAAGAAAAATGTATTTCACTGCATGTTAATCAACAGTAAATTTTTTAATGTAAAAAAAAAAACCAGGATGCTGGGGAAGAAGGGAGGGAGGGTAGAGAAGAGGTTACCAGCTAATTTCATTGTTGTTCACAATAGAGAGTACCTTAAAAGGAGAGGACTATAGCTATTAGCATAAAGGTAAGTCTCTCAATGTAAAAATATACTAACACTCCCAAAAGAGCAAAGAAAACAGGTATCATAAAAAAATTCAAAGGTGACAAAAATGTTTCAATGTTCCTTTCACTCCTGTCCACATCTAACCACTTCCCCTACCTAGAAGCAACTAGTGTCACCGGTTACTTGTGGTATCTGCTAAAAGTTTTCTTTTTCCTTTTCTATTTTTTGAGACAGCCTCACTCTGTCGCCCCGGCTAGAGTGCAGTGGTGTCATCATAGCTCACTGCAACCTCAAACTCCTCACCTCAGGTGATCCTCCCACCTCAGCCTCCTGAGTAGCTGGGACTACAAGGCATGTGCCACCATGCTGGGCTAATTTTTCTATTTTTAGTAGAGATGGGGGGTCTCACTCCCGCTCAGGCTGGTCTCGAACTCTTGAGCTCAAGCGATCCTCCAGCCTTGGCCTCCCAGAGTGCTAGGATTACGAGGCGTGAGCCATGATGCCTGGCCTGCTCAGTTTTCTATGGTATATTTACTTACATTTTCAAAAGGAAATAATGGAAGGATGAACTGAGAACCAATAAAAATGGTCATCTGAGGGTGGAAGAAGGACGAAGTGAATCTTCTGTGAATATCCTGTTTTACAGTTTTAATTTGGGAACAATGTAAATGTTTTACATAATTAAACAAAACTTTTTAAAAAGCAATCCCTAAAATTAGAAGATACATTTAAATAAGTGAAACTAATAATATATCAAGTTAGTGGCAGAAACACAGAAGAAAGAATTATAATAATTCAGGTGACTTTAAAACACAGTATTTTGAATATCCATCCCTAATGGGATATATTCTAAGGACCAAAACAAAACCAAATACCAAAAACAAAAGAAATAACTGCAAAGAAATTATGCAGTATTCAATATTATTCTTTATATTATTGGTATTTTAATTTAGAAATGTATAGATATATTCTAGGATAAAGCAAATAAATAATTATATTAACATGAGAAGCAAATATGTTCAGAGTAAGAAAAAAGATATAAGTATAAAATTAGAGACTAAAACTGATTCGAAAACTCGGCAACTCACTTTGAAATACATTAAAAAATAAGATGGGACGATGAACAGATTTGTGATGAAGCAAATATAGCAAAATCTGAACTCTAAAATCTAGGTGATGGGTACATGGGTATTCATTGCATTAACTCTTCCATATGTTTGAAAATGTTGGAAAGGAAAATTGCTTGGATTCTGTACTACCTAAATCCCAAAGAGAGAAACATTGGGATGAAGCTCAACTCTTAACCAGCCTGTTCTTCTACCCAGCAATAATTACTACTCAGCAATCATTTTAAAACATTTCAACCACCCATCCAGAAAAGCCTACCCAAACTGCCACATCATCCGTAAAGCCAAAAGATCTAGGACCAGCATTTCTCCTTATTTTGGAATATTTACTTTCACCTAAGTGATTCTAGCAGTATGCAAAACAACAAGAACTTAATGTATCTGACGCAAACATAAATAGACTGGTTATAAACTTTTTCTGGTTCTGAAAAACTGAAATATGATTTCAAGTAATATATTCACTGTGACAAAGTTATACAACCTTAAAATTATATTGAAAGATTATGGGTGTCTTCAAGACATTATTAAAATGGGATTTTTCTCTCTGAACTTTTAATTAAACTTATATGAAAGTTAAAGTGCAAGTAGTGGTGCACGTGAGAATAATACATTTTTTAAATCTCTCTTGTGTAATTTCAATACATCTTAAACCAATTTTTCTTTCTTAGACAAATGTTGAAATTAGTTTCAATAGAGAAAAAGAGCCAGATAGAATATAACCCAAAAAAGTCAACTGTAGTTAGTCTGGGTGGTAGGACTGTAGATGCTTTAAAAAATATTTATGCTTTTTTCTATTTCACAGGATTTGTTTGGTTGATGCCCCTTTTGCATTAAGAATGCATTACCTTATTAGTGGAAAAAAATTTTCTTAAAAAAACTACCTACCCTTTTTGGGCATAAAATAACTAACTGATGGAATATGATGGGTGATGGGTGATTTGGGATTTTAACGGCACTGAAGATAACCAATTCAAGAATAATTTGAGAAACACCATGGTTACACATCTCTAGGTCTATGGTCCCCAAACCCCGGGCCAAAGACCAGTACCAGTCCGTGGCCTGTTAGAAACCAGGCCACACAGCAGGAGGTAAGCAGTGGGTGAGCAAGGTGGTGATGCAAGTGCTGGGGAGCGGCGGCAAATACAGATTATCATTAGCAGAGGTTTGACTGCACAATAAATGTAATGTGATTGAATCGTCCCCAAACTGTGCCCCGCCCCCCCAATCCGTGGAAAAGTTGTCTTCCATGAAACTGGTTCCTACTGCCAAAAAGGTTGGGGACCGCTACTCTAGGTCACTTTTCCCACATTCACTATACCTTGTTAAATAACTCATTTCCCTCTCCATCAAAAATGCAGCTCCAACTATCCTTGGTTGTTTCAAAATGTAGGTAAAGATCTT
Organism: Propithecus coquereli; assembly: GCF_000956105.1. Taxonomy (NCBI): domain Eukaryota; kingdom Metazoa; phylum Chordata; class Mammalia; order Primates; family Indriidae; genus Propithecus; species Propithecus coquereli. The sequence continues at coordinate 2,446,561 of NW_012149908.1, forward strand.
AGAGCACAGGTGTAGGAAAAAAAAAATGTAGGTAAGGACATATCCAAAATACAAGACTCACACTTAACCACATCCACTCAGTTAATATATTTTATATTTACTCAGCACCTATTTTGTGCGTGGCATTCTTCTATGCACTGTGGATATAGTAGTGCAAGCAGAACAAAAAAAATCCTCTCATAAAGCTTTGCTTCTCTTCACTTGTTGTCTTCCATTACTACGTCCTACACTTGGCATCTTCAGCAACTCTACCTCAGAAATCCCTCTACATCTCTTCTTAAACCTCACTAAAAACAAATATTTAAATCTCTCTATTTTGCCTATCAGCTTCTTGATGATTTCATTTCTTCCTTATCCTGCCTGAACTAAAATGGTCCATTTAAATATTCCCTCACCAGTAACCTCAACTACTACTGTTCTTCCAACTTACCTAACCTATAATTTCCCATTCTGCATCAATCATACAATTCAACTTTCCTCTCCAACCAGCTGAGTATGTAGAAAAAAATGACACTGTATGTAAACTGTTGTCACAATAAATTCATGATTTTAAATCTCACAGTTCCTTGATATTTTTACCTGATAAATGAACATTTACTATTATCTATGTGTGGGACAACATAATAAAGCTGTGAAAAAGAAAAATATGCTCTCCTATGGCTGATACTCTTAATAGGGAAAACAGATCTTAAATAAATAATTGTGAATATGATTAAATGCTATGAAGGGGAAGTACAAGATGCTGTGAAAATAGGTAACAGAAGAGCCTAACCAAGTTTAGAGATGGAAAGGTTGTCGAGACAGGCTTCCAAAAGTAACGATAACTTAAGATCCAATAAATTTCGCATTGAATCCCACCCTCCTAATTCATATTACGCTTATATCCCCGTACCCCATGCATTTAGCAAAGGAGCTCACCTCATTCGCCGCCTCAGTCTTCCCTTGGGGTCGCCAGAGATTCCCTTTCCTCAGCTTATATGTACAACAAAGTCTATCCTACCCAAATGTAAATTGGAATAATCTTTCTGGAGAGTAATTTAGCCGTATGTATCATGAGCCTTAAAAATGTGCATGCCCTTTCTTTTGCCCCAGTAATTCCACCTCAAGAAATCTTCCCTTCTATTGGTATCTGGATTTAAAAAAAAAAAAAAAAAAAAATCTTTCCTAAGGAAATAAAGACAGATTTCATGCAAAACGATTATTTATAATAATGAAAGCATTAGAAACAATCTAAATAACCAAAAATAGGAGACTAGCTATGGATGAGCCTTAATATATTTACAGTAGACTATGCCGCAGCCAAAAACAAAACAAAAAGATATCTGGAGCTTTTAATCTCATAGGAAAATGCTTATAATTATGTAAGAAATACATAGTAATTAGTATATATAAATTTATAATGTAATAAACACAGGATATAAAAACCTATAAGAATATAACTAGCTTAAGTGTATATATAAAAACTGGAAGAAACAGAAGTATCAATAGCAATTAATTACACAAAATTATGGTTAGTTTTCTTCCTCACATTTTTCAGTACTTTTCGAATTTTCAAAATGGCAGTGTATTATTTTTCTAAATGAGTCATGAGTTACCCATTATTGTTTCTCACAATAGCAAAATGGCTACTTAGTCCACAGGCACATTATCTCCATTCCTTACCTCTAACTCTTTGACACACAGCACCTGCTAGCATCTCACCTTCAAGGAAACTGCTGTCACAAAAACTAACCACACCCTAAATGACAAACCATGGACACTTAGGAGTCCTCCCTTGAGCTGACTTCCTTGGCTGCTGGAAACATCATACTCTCTAGGATCTGCCTTCTGACTCTCCAACCATTCCTTTTTAGAATCTTTAGCTGAATTCCCTCCTTCTATATATCCTTTAAACATGGCATTTCAGGTGTCTACCCTAGGTCCTCTACTTTTTTCACACTACATTCTTGGGTGATCTTATCAATTCCCATGGTTTCAACAATTTACATTCCGATGACTCCAAAGTCCACCTTCAGCTCTGCGCTCTCTCTCTCTCAAAGCCTTACTATTAATCACCTGGATGTCCCACAGCAATTCAAACACTTTTCCCATCATCTTCAACTCTAAAGATCCACTTCCCTCCAGTATTTTCTGTTTTGTTTAGTCACATCACCATCTATTCAATCATCTAAGCCAGAAGCCTGGGAGTCATCCTTAACTCACTCTCTCTCAACAGCAACTCCCACCGCTACTTCCTAATCAAGGTTTACAGGGCTTAAGGTCCTAAACAGTTAACAAATCTGTCTACTTTCCTCACCAATGCCACTACACAGACTAAACCCTCAATTTATTATTACAGTAATCCAACTGGTCTTCTTGATGTCAGTCTCAGATCTATTTTCTATAGTACCCTCAGATAATCTATCTGAAATGCAAATCTAAGCGTATCATTCCCTTGCTTAAAAGCACCTGAAAGATAAAAGGTAACACTCATTAGAAGTCCCTTCATGATCATCTCTAGACACATTCCTACACAAAACTTTATGCTAAGCTTCCTCCAGCAGAAGCAGCAGAAGCAGCAGCAAGAATACATGTGTTTGCTGCACACCAAGCATCTCTGTTAGCAGCAGCATCAAGTAATCATGAGTTTGCTCCATACCAGGTACTCTAATAAGTGCTTTAAAAGAATTATTTAAATTTAGTCTTATGAGGCTGGCACTATTATTTCCTTTTCACAGATGAGACTGAAAGAGTTTTGTTGTTGTTCTTTTCAGTACAAAATCACAGAACTAGTAAAAGTGGCAGAGCCAACATTTAAATCCCCACCCTATTTCTCAACAAAAGTTGAAAATTAATCAGCTCCTAAAACAGCAATCTTTAAAATCTTTGCTCATATACTATCTTGGGAAGGACACCCAAGAAACATGCCTACAAGGGTAAACAAGTGACTGAAGGACAGAGAAGCAAGAAACTTATGTTTATTACTCTTCTATAATTATATGTAAGCTTTTTATAAGCCTTCCCTTATCACCACCCCATCTTCCAACAGAGTTGGTCACTTCCTGCACTGTACTTCTCTAGTTTGTTTATATGTCTACTAGTATGTATCTCATACTAGATTTAATTATTTATCTCATGTTCATTTCCCTTCTTATCTGCAAACTTCTGGAGGATAGGGTCCCTATCTCGGCCATGTCTACAGCCCTATCTCCATCTTTGTCAATCCTAGGTTCTTAGCACAGTATCTAGCACGTAACAGCTCAAAAAATGAAACCTTCTGTTTTTTTAAAATCTCTATCACAATCTATCCCTAGGCAATAGCCTCATAATCTAACTCCTACCTATACCCCCTTACTCTCTGTAGCAATCCTGCACACTGCCATCACATACTGTATTCCCTCCCCACTCAGTACTGTCTTAGTACTACTGTCTTTCTAAAACAGGTATCAACCACTTCCCTACTCAAAAAGACTGAAGGTTCCCTACTATCTATAGAATGTTCTACCTTTGAACTATCATCAAGGGTCTCTAATATCTGATTCTATTCTTACTTCTGTATTCTGTAAACTCTTCATTATAATTCCCCAAGTCCCCAACAATATTGAACCATATACCTCTGCCAAAGACCATACAGTTCCACTTTCCCGTGAGACTATTCCAGCCATTTATTATAGCCTGGAATATTTTTCCCCAACAAAGCCTCTCAAATTCTTATTCATTTTAAGGTATATCAAATACTACTTCCTTCATAAATCTGTTTCTTTGAGCCAGAAGTAATTACTCTCTCCTCAGCTTTCCCATATTTGGTCTAATTTCTAAAGTACTTACTATGTCCTCCTCTGGAGTTATTTCTGTATGTCCGCTCCCTGCCGTGTCCCACTATACCTTCCAAGTACAGTCAGGTACTGCATAAACGACATTTTGGTCAACAAAGGACCATATATGCAATGGCATAGCCCAGGTGTGTGGTAGGCTATGCCATCTAGATTTGTGTAAGTACATTCTATGACATTCACACAACAATGAAATCACCTAACAACACATTTCTCAGAACGTGTCCCTATCATTAAGCGACACATGACTGTACTAAATTTGACATTCCTTGAGGCCAGGGTCCGCATTCAGTTCATTTGCTGTATTTATTGAGTTTCTACTAAACGTTTCTCTACTGGAAACCATCAATAAGACAGAGATGAATAAAATAATTTCCTTCTTATACTAAATCAGCTGCTGACAATGTGATAAATCATAGATGTTCAACATATATTTGTTCAATTAATATATTGCTTACTTAAACATATTGCTTACTCTTTGTTTATATTTTCCATCTGTGTTTTCATTTGCTGCCTACAGCAAATCGAACTAGTAGAAAAGAGCCTTCTAGTTTTCAAAGTCTATTAAAGTTAGATAGGAGGAAAGGCCTTTATTTTCCACTCCTCCCAAGAAATAATCTAGAAAGTCAGTAAGCATAGAGAGAACATTCTGAAAGAGTGTACTTTATTATCAGCAGAAGAATTTAGGAAGAGAGACTGGATTACCTGCTAGTTATTCCTGAAACACTGTCAAAGAGTGATGCCAATATTTTGTTTTAAGAGCTAAAAATACCACATTCATAATAAATCATAATTCGAAAAACTTTCAAGTAAAAAAAATTTTTTTTTTTTTGAGACAGAGTCTCACTCTGTTGCCCTGGCTAGAGTGAGTGCCATGGCATTAGCCTAGCTCACAGCAACCTCAAACTCCTGGGCTCAAGCGATCCTTCTGCCTCAGCCTCCCAAGTAGCTGGGACTACAGGCATGTGCCACCATGCCCGGCTAATTTTTTCTATATATTTTTAGTTGTCCAGATCATTTCTTTCTATTTTTTTTAGTAGAGACGGGGTCTTGCTCTTGCTCAGGCTGGTCTCGAACTCCTGAGCTCAAACAATACGCCCGCCTTGGCCTCCCAGAGTGCTAGGATTACAGGCGTGAGCCACTGCGCCCCGCCTCAAGTAAAAAATTTATTAGCTCTCGAATTTAGAATTAACTGTAGCTCCACTGCCTCTTCTAGTATGCATAATTTAAAACTTGAATGAAATTCCTAAACTGGAAGTACATAAGATAGAGACTTTTTAGAGATTCATCTTAACAGTCAATGTTGACTAACAAGAACACAAAGTAAATATATACTCCCTGAAATGTCTCCTCAAAACAATTCATGCAGATAAGGTGGTTTACTTTTTTATTATGAAATGCATCAGAAATTTATTTTTAAACTAATCACAATATTCAGACTATTTTGTTGTAGTAAATTAAGCTTATTTAGCTGAAAATACACAAAAATTATGTTCAGTTTAAATGAAAACTCAAGGCAGAAACTGAAATTTATTCTTTGTTTCACTCAATAAAAGCAACTTCCTTCAAGCCTTATTTTCTAGGCAATAAAGAAACACAAGTACCAATCATCACAATCATATTCCTAATTTTCCAAGGCTGACCTAGAAATAACACACATCACAGGATAAATTAAAAGTTTTTCAACCACATAATACATTAACCCCACTTCTTCTGTTTTCCTTTACTCTGTTGATAGAGGCAGGTCATACTCAACTCTTGCCATTCCATGAAAAAAACTTCTTGTCAATAACAATTTCTCTAAAAAACTGAGATCTTGGACCCAATATTTATTTCCCTGTCCTAATCTTGGATAAACACTCTGTTTAAAAGAAAATTCAGGCCAGGCCCAGTGGCTCACGCCTGTAATCCCAGCACTCTGGGAGGCCAAGGCGGGAGGATCCCTTGAGCTCAGGAGTTTGAGATCAGCCTGAGCAAAACCAGCCTGAGTAAGAGCAAGACCCTGTCTCTACTAAAAACAGAAAAACTAGCCGGGAGTGGTGGTGTATGCCTGTAGTCCCAGGAACTCGGGAGGCTGAGGCAGGAGGATTGCTTGAGCCTAGGAGTTTGAGATTGCTGTGAGCTAGGCCGATGCCATGGCACTGTAGCCCAGGTGACAGTGAGAGACTCTGTCTCAAAAAAAATAAAAAATAAAATAATAAAATTCAATTTTAAATTACACATAATAAACTGTCAAATGGGCATGTATCATTGCAAATGAAAGTTGAGTAACAGCTGCTCTTTCTCTGGTCCATTCTTTAAAAAGATGTTGGACTTTTAGGAGTGAATTTCTATATCATTTAACATAGGTTCTATACATCTCCAAAAAGATATTACTTGGCCAAAATTAGCAACATTGAGTTGTTTCTTTTTTCATAAATGAATTGTTCTTCCCTTACAAAAACATTGGGCTCAGCCTAGAACTTTGTTCAACAAGTTTACCAAAGAGATAAATGAAATCTGACCAAAGAAATACAATAATTTTCTCAAAGAATATACAGTGATAGGTACTGCTTCTCATCCATTCATTTATTTATTCATTTAAATGCTCACTATAAATTAAGTACTAGGGTTATGGAAATGTAAAATAAAATAGTCCCTTACCCTTGAATCTGCAGGGTCATATCACAGTAAGAAGACAATTAAAACAGAAGAAATATTATAATTATAATCCGCCCAAAATGTAAACGAGGCACAGAAAAGACACATACCTCTTTGGGGGAGGAGGGGAGGAGAAAGTGCCACAAAAAGGCACCCCTGAACTAGGACTTGAAGACTAAGTTAGCTAGGCAAATGGGAAAAAGGTAAGAGAAGGTGAATATAAAGAGGAGGGAAAGGGTGTGCATCGAGAACTAGAAATACGAGCCAGCAAGTGTAGTCAGAGAACTAAAAATAGCACCTGATTAAGTGAAGGGCATGTAAGAATTAAGGATTCTTCAACATCATTAGTCATTAGGGAAATGTAAATTAAAACCCAAACAAGAAATCACTAGACACCTATTATAACGACTAAAAATTTTTTTAAAAAAAACAAAAAGTTGACAATACCAAGTGCTAAGAACAAGAGGAACTCTCATACATTGCTCGTGGAAATGCAAACTAGTACAGTCACTTTGCAAAACAATTTGGCAGTTCCTTATAAAATTAAAAACATCTTTACTGTGCTCCAGCAATCCTACTCCTAGATATTGACCCAAGTGAAATGAAAACTTGTATGTTTACACAAAAACCTGCACATAAATGTTTATAGTGACTATATTTGCAATTGCCAAAAACTATTATAGAAATAGCTGAGATGTCCTTCAACTGGGGAGTGGATAGAAAACTGGTTCACTCATCTACACAATCAGTAATAAAAAGATCTGTTCTACCAATATATGCAACAAGGAGGAATCTCAAATGAGTTATGCTAAGTGAAAGATGACATACTTATAAGGCTACATACTACACAATTCCATTTATACACCATTCTAGAAACAGCAAAAGTAAAGATAGAAAACGAATCAGTGGTCGCCAGTGGCTGGAGATAGGGAAGGGATATCTACAAAGGGATATGGAGGAATTTTGGGAGACGATGAACTGTTCTATATACAATAGTCCCCCCTTATCTGCAGCTTCTCTTTTCCTGGTTTCAGTTACCCATGGTCAATCAAGGTCTGAAAATACTAAATGGAAGATTCCAGAAATAAACAATTAGTAAGTTTTAAATTGCATGCCATTCTGAGAAGCATGATCAAATCTCATGCCATACGGTTCAATCTCACCCATCTCCTCCCAGGACACAATCATCCCTTTGTCCAGCATATCTGTGCTATATATACCACATGCCCATTAGTCACTTAGTAGCCCTCTTTGATTATCAGACTGAAACAACATAGTATATGTAGTGTTCGGTACTGCCTGCAGTTTTAGGCATCCACCGGGGGTCTTAGAACGTTATTTCTCATGGATAATGAGGGCTGCCATATTGACTGTGGTGGTGGTTACATGACTATACACATTTGACAGAACTGTACACTAAAAAGGATAAGTTTTACTATATGTAAAATATATTTAATTCTAAAAAAGAAAAAAGATGAAGGATCTTAGTCAAAAAGAGATAAGATTGAAAAATTATCGGAGTTAGCCACATCATAAAGGACCCTACTAAGAAGTTCTAGATTTTATCTTCAAAGCAACAGACATTCCAAATGACCTCAAGGAAGGGACAGACACAATTCAGTCCTGTATTAGAGAGAACACCGACAACAGCTATAGATTGGAATAAGCACAACAGAGAGCAAACTGGGAGACCAGTCAACGAACCACCTCAGTAATTCAGGAGATAAATTACCAAGACCTGACTAAGGGAGAGGCAGTAGAGACTGACAGAGAAAGTTAAAGGTAGGAAATAGTTTCTAGCAATAGTGAAACCACCAACCAAATGGTTTTGAGAAAAAGATTTTAAATAAGCTAAATTTAAATGCCTGAGGGACATTCAAATGCAAACATCTGGTTAGACACATTGGTCTGGAGCTTAAGGGTCCAGAGCCTGAGATGTAGCATTAGATTTGAGACCCTTCAGGATATTTGCAGCCATGAAAATACAAGGTCAAGATCATGCAACGACAGAATAAGTAGAGTGAAAGGTAAAAAGAATCCTGGGAATCATCCTGAGCAATACCAGCATTATGGAGTTGATGATATAATTTGAAATATAAAAGAACTGGCTTACTGATCACGCAGCTATGAAGTTAGAAATGGTTACAACCCTGTGCCTATGTCAACATGGGGCCTCTTTCAACCACTTTATCCTTGTTATCCCTGACTTTATTAATATCTTTTGGCCTGATCACCCTAGGAAAACGGAGGCATTCAGATCCCACTTTTCCAAATACCAAAAGACAGTTAAATAAAAGGTGTCATTTAATTCCAAGTGTTTGCTTTCTGCTTTTTCATACTGTTGACAATGAGCAAATAAAGTAAAAGGAATAATCTACTGAATACACTTCTTTTGTCAATTAAACATAAGAGGACCGCCAAGAGGGATTAAATGATTGACTTCAAATACTGGTCAGCTTACCCACACAGCCCAAGAGCTTCATTCTGGTAGCTGAACAAATGACCCTACAGTTGCTTTACGGGATCTCTTGATACTGCAATAAAGCTGTCAGGAGATACTATAGGATAGAGATCCAATGATTCTAGATAATTAGTTCTTAAACAGGGATATGCACCAAAATTCAGTGTGGATGGAGCTTTCTCAAAATGCCTCTCTTGCCCAAAGCTCTACTTCTGAAAATTCTGATTTAGGAACTTTTGAGGTGAGGCCCAAACTACTATATTTGCAATAGTCCCGTAAGTGATTCTGATGTACACGCACGCACACACACACACACACACCCCCACACACACCACACACAGGTCCCAAGTTGAAAAGCGATAAATATATAAAAGTTGGTTCCAGGCTATATCAGGGAGTTCTCATCTGGAAGCTTCTAAATCACATCCTAACCCCCAGGAAGCTCCTCCAATTGAGAACACAAAAATATACATTTCCCAATCAAAATCTAAAATTCTAAGCCCTAACCCCTGCGAAACATCTATGAATCACCTAGTGGCTTTGATTACTAGCTTTGAGAGGATTTAACTTCTCAGCAGAATTCAGAAAAAGGCAGTGTAAAAAAAGTCATGGAAAATGAGTCATTGTCCCTCCATCGCTTAATTCCAATTCTCATTTTAATAACAAACCTACCAGAAAAACTTGGTTAATATCACCAACTCAAGATTTAACTTCAACTAGTATTTAAGCATAACCAGATCCAACCTGCTATACTGGAATATTCAGATTCTGCTTTTCCAAGTACCAAAATTTCCAAGATTCCAACTTTCCAATTACATCATAAATGTTAAAAAACAAAACAAAAATAATTATCCAAAAATGGCAAATGATTTTTCCCACCAAAATTTACACTTACCCATCCCTTCCTTTACTGACAATTTTTACTTCAAAATAATAAATCCCACAGGCTGCTGGTATTGGATGGGTGGCACGAACTGACGCTGCATCTTTTGGGGTTTTGCCATGACCTGCATATGAAATAGGAAAGGAAAAAAAAAAAAATCAAATGACATTCACTGAAGTATGAAAATGAAAATCTTAGAAACAATTCAGGAACAAATAGGTTTTGGAACAATATATAATTTCTGCTCCCATCAGTTCAAATAATTAAAGACTTAATGAAACATTTATCATCTCAATTAATCCAATATGCAAAATAGCACAAGTTAGCCACAGAACTCTTCACACTTACTAGTTTTATTAGGATTTCAGAATCTAAACACATACATTGAACCTAGCAGCCCTTTATACAAATTATTTTGTAGTAGACTATATATTTAAGAAAAAAAGGGCTATATTTGAAAAACATAAGAAAATAATCTTATCAGATCTAAATATGCATATACTTTATAAAATTTCTATACACTTTTGCCAAATGGCCTGCTTTATAAACCAGAAGTACCATGTGATAAAGTGTATTTTTAAGTGAAATTTTATACAATTATATTGAATTGGCAAACCAGCTTTCTTGTTTTAAGAATTTATAATTTTGTTCTTTGATATATCTTATTAATTCTATACAAAGTGTGAGTCATAAAATTTCTTTGGTCAATAACAACTTACTGAGAGATATATCTAATCTCTAGTTGCATTTTGTTTATTTTTTTCTTGAAGACAAGAAATAATACCATACCACTGCTAACATTTTAAGAAATCTGTTAGAAAATGGCTTTTAAAGTTTTTAAACTAGCTATTCTTCAATTCTAATCCCAGAGGGTTTCTTTTACTCACAATCACTTTCCCTAGCCCTCACCCAAGACACAAATTACCTTCAAAGCTAGCATGTCAACAAAATTAAATGAGCAAAATAAATGTCCATAAAACCACAAAAGAATAAAGACAGAAGTTGAACTAGCATGTCAGAAAGTATACAAAGAGTATGAGTGAGATGAGTCTCCATAATCCTCAAAAGGACTGTATGAGAAACAATACTCTAAATTATTATTCAGGTGTTCTAGTTTGGTATGCTTCACTCAATGCGAACCTGTCATTAATCTTTCAGTCATACTATAAGATTACCTTCATGGGTAGCAGAATTCTTCTCAAATTTAACATTATTGTTTTAAAACTAAATACTTTATTTTAAGTCAAAAATTTTATCTTAAGATATACAATAAATCATCACAAACAAATGAGATATATTCCTTTACCATATACTCTACCAAATTGCCAGTGCATACATTATTAAACAGTTAAATTTACACTTGCAATGCAAATTAGTAAATGTTCTCATATGCCCCTCCCACCATCCCTCCAAAAAACAAAACAACAACAACAACAACGAAATGAACTAAGCCACTCCTTCCTATTACCATGAAAACTTGGGTTATGGGCAGAAGTTCTTAGCCTTGTGACCATAAGGAGTCAATAAGCTAGGCTAAGAAATGGGAGCAGCAAAGTAGGATGCCCCCAAACTACTTTAACGCACATAGGTAATAGATTTATACTGAGCTAAGCAGCAGGCAAACACTAACAGCCAAAATCTACACTATAGTCACTTTTTAACAAGCATTTAATAAATTATGGTTTTAGTAAAACATCTTTTTAAATCAAAGTATGTTCAAATAACTAGGTTACCTGGGAAAAGGTCATGGAAACTAATGCATATTTAAAAATTAGATAGTTACAAACAAATCTAAAGAAAACTCTGACTAAACAGAATCTAACTGGAGTCTAAATCCATTAGATTTTATTATTGGTTTTTTTTTGAATGGGAATGACTCAAACTTTTAGGGATAAGGTAATTTCAAGGTACACTTAATAATAAATAGTAGTTAACATATATTTAATACTATGTGAAAGGCCCTGTTCTGAGGGCATTTTATTTATAACTCATTTAATACTCAAAACAACCCCAAGAGTAGGTACCCTTTATTATCATTTCACAGCTGGAGGAAACTAAGTGAAGATAAAGAAACTTGAGCAATGAGCAAAGAATTCCAAACCAGGATTTGTGCTGGGATTTAAATTTAAGAAGCCTGATCCAGTGTGAGCTCTGAACCCACAAGAAGGATTTAGTTACAATGAGCATTCTAGAATCACTTCACATTTATCCCCATCTCTTATTCTTGCTATTTCTATGGGAAAAGAGAAAGAAAACTAGTATTTTAGAGTAAACAATATCTCAAAGTGTTAGGTGCTTTTTTATGGATTTTTCTCATTTTTAAAAATGATGTTTTTACAGAGATTATGTAACATGCCTCAAATTGGTAGAATCATACATTAAATCCATACATGAATTAAAATCCCATACATCTTTCCATTATGCAAAAATAACCAAGAAGTACTACACAATCATAAATCAAGAACCTATTATATTTATTATGATTTACTAAGACATTGTAAAAAAATTCTGTAAATGTTAGAATTTGTAAATGTAAGAATTTGTTTCATGTTTAAATTAAATTTAAAAGATAGAAGCAAAAGCTTAGACGTAAGATTAAAAGGATTCATACTATTTCTTAGACAAGACTAGTACAGGTTGAGTATCCCTTATCCAAAATGCTTGGGATCAGAAGTGTTTTGGATTTCAATTTTTTTTTCAGATTTTGGAAAATTTGCATATATTTACCAAGTTGAGCATTCCACATTCAAAAATCCAAAATCTGAAATGTTCCAATAAGCATTTCCTTCGAGCATCATGTTGTAGCTCAAATTTGGATTTTGGAGCATTTTGGATTTTGGACTTTCAGATGTGGGATGCTCTACCTGCGATATCAGAAGCTAAGGGCCCATTTCTAACAATGCCATCAGCTGAAAGTTTATCACTACCTTACATTCTGTAGTAACCAAAAACACAAGCTCACATTACCAAAGTTTAAACTTTTAAAACCACAACGTCCTCAAATGCTAAGTGTTTTCTATATGGCTCTAGAAGAAGATATAGGTATTGCTTCAAAACTCTAAGGCTAGCAAGGCTAGCTCTTTTTATTCAAACAATCTGTTGATTCCATTTGATGAAATGGAAAGAGTTTGAATAAATTCTTCCACCCCATCCCCATTGCCATCCACTATCCAACATGCAGCCAGCCAGTATCTTTCTGGAAATTTAAATCAGCCTTCCTGGCATCACCACTGCTCAATACAATAAAATTCTTTTCAAAGCTTCTTCTTTGGCCTAGGAAGGAGGCACTTTCTGAACACCTTGTCTGACCTCATTGATACCTGCACTTTCCATCTCTTTTCTGCTCCAGCCACATTAGCCCTATTTTAGTTCTTCATATTCATCAGGCCAGAGTCTGTGCACATACTCTTTCCTCCACCCTTCCTTCTTAGCCTGGTTAGGTCCCACTCATCCTTTAGATCTTAGCTCAAATTTTTACTTCCTCAAATATCCTTTCTCTAACCTCTCTGACTTGGTCTTAACCTTTTTATATGTACTCAACATGTATCACAACATCGACACATTTAACACTTACTTATTAATTACTTTATCATTCCTGCATTTAAATTCCTGGACCTCTTTACTCCCACTAACTTCGGCTCTAACTTCAATCATTCCTTCTTGAAGAAGGAAGCCCAAGACCCAGGGTCTAATGCTGCGAGGGATCAGCAGACTGTGACATCAGGCACAAACGCCAGTGGAAAGTTAACTGGACTTGTATTTTATTAAGACTGTAATTTCTGTACTGCAAAAAACTTAAAACCTTTGGTTACAAAGTTCCAAAGGTTTTAAGTGGTTGCCCCAGCCCTATATTTCCCATAAGTCCTATTACTTTTGGCACACAATTTTGTGGAGAACATGAGATTTTTTCCAGCAATGCAATGCATTCACATCATTACAGCAGAAATGCCTGTATCTTCCTCTAACACACACCCTTCTATTCTCTCTTCTTTGTGAAGACTTCAGTTCTATATTTCCTTTTTAAAATCCTGGGAACTCCAATTCCCTGAACTCTTTCTGTTTTTTCTTCCTCTTTCCTCTTCCAGGATAGGCTACATGGTAAGCACATAAAAGCTCTTAAATACCTTTGATTTCCCTCATATGCCTATCCTTCCATCACACCCAACCAGCAAAACCACAGCCTTTCATCAAAATTATAATCCACCTTCCCTACTCCTACACTGGACAGGTGACCACTGCTGAATAAAGTCCAACAATCTTGCAAATAGCCACTGCTAAGAACTAATGTCAACTGGGTTCTCTCGGTGCCACCATTTTCAGAAATCTTTAGTCAGCTTGTTCCCCATTCCTCAATAGCTAGTCCACATTTTCATCATTTACTTTAAGTTTTAAGTCCTCTACTCAAATTCAGTGAGCAAACTACCTCACCTCATCAAGAAAATGGGAGGCCATTAGATATGGTCATATTCAACTCTCCACTCTCCTATTACAAAGTGGTCTACGTACATACCACTCTTTACTTCTTCCACTATTTTTTTCTTTTTGGAGACAGGATTTCATTCTGTCACCCAGGCTAGAGTGCAGTGACATCATCATTGCTCAATGCAACCTCAAACTCCTGGGCTCAAGTGATCCTCCTAACTCAGCCTCCCGAGTAGCTGGGACTACAGGCACGTTCCACCACACCCAGCTAATTTTTTAAATTTTTTGTAGATAATTTTTTAAAATTTTTTGTAGAGCATTGAGATACGTTGCCCAGGCTGGTCTTGAACTCCTAGCCTCAAGCAATCCACCCACCTCCGCCTCCCAAAGTGCTGGGATTACAGGGGTGAGCCAGCGAGTACATACTCTCCTCTCCTCTTCAAGACCAACCACCCTGTGCTCTGGAACCATTTTCCTCCCTCCAACCCCTAACTCTGTCAGCCTCTCAAACTTGTATTTTCATCCTCTTCCTCTCTCCGCTCTCCTTCTCCTCAATCTATAAGGAAACGGTGTCCAAGAATGTATATACTTTTCATAAAATTCCACGCCTCTGTGCTGAGTATCACTGTCAGTAATGTACTAGAGTTGGTGGTATGATGAACTTTTTTTTAACTTCAAAGTAATAAAAACCAAGTACGGCTAATCAATTTTATTTGTTAAAATGTTAAATTTTATATACATTTATTGGAACACCATACCTCGGACTAATATCATATTCTTATTTAACTATGTCACTTTGGTTTTACCTACAACCAAATTAAAATAAGACTGACTTCTAGGCCCGGCAAGGTGGCTCATGCCTGTAATCCTAGCACTCTGGGAGACCGAGGCGGGAGGATCGCTTGATGTCAGGAGTTCGAGACTAGCCTCAGCAAGAGCAAGACCCTGTCTCTACTAAAAATAGAAAGAAATTAGTCAGGCAACTAAAAATAGAAAAAGTTAGCTGGGCATGGTGGCACACACCTGTAGTCCCAGCTACTCAGGAGGTTGAGGCAGGATTGCTTGAGCCCAGGAGTTTGAGGTTGCCGTGAGCTAGGCTGATGCCACAGCACTCTGGCCTGGAAAACAGAGCAAGACTCTGTCTTCCAAAAAAAAAAAAGACTGACTTTTAAATGATACAATGGTCTCCAACAGTACTTTCCAAAGGGACTTTTAAAGACAATTTTGATTATATGGGATTTTCATCTTATATGCTGATGTTACAAGCTCAATCACAGATAAAACATAAGTCCACTATACCTCCACTATCAGATACTAAAAACTGAAAGAAAAAAAAAAAATCCTGCCTTAACCTCCATCCTCTTCTAGGTATTGCCTAATCTCTTCCTTCATCTCTATTTCTCAAGAGTAATTTATAGTCTATCCTCTCTACTTGGTCCCTTCCATTTAGTTTTTCAACCCACTAAAATGTGGCTTTTGCCCCCATCACTCAATTCAAACTGTTCTCCCAAAGGTCACAATGATCTAATTTCCAAACCCAGTGGAAAACTGTCTGTTCCTATCCCACTAAGCCTATCTGTTGCACTGGATACTAAAGATCACTTCCTCATTTCTGAAATTCTCCTGCTTAGCTTCTGTGACATCACACTTTCCTCACTGTCCAGGGACCTCTCAACTATTTCTTCTTGGACTCCATCCAGTCTTTCAATGTTAGTGTTGCTCAGGGTTCCATCCTTGGCCACTGCTTTTCTCACTCTACGTCTCTCTCTCTCTCTCTCTCTCTCTCTCTCTCTCTCTCTCTGTCTCTCGCTTATATACTAAGCTTCAACTACAATCTATAGGTGACTCCTAAATCAGTCATGACCTAGACCTCTCTCCAAGCTTCAGGCCAATTCTGGTTCTGGTACCTATCAACCCTTCCTAGGAGAAATTGCCTCACACACTGTCCCTACTGAAAGAAGTGGGACCCAGACTATCTTTGTGCCAGGAGAATATTTTGTATTTTATAATTACCCCCACACCCCTACAGCTGATTCAAGACACATTAGCACCTGATCTAAAGGCCACCAATTCACACCATAGCATATAATGAAAAGCTCTGCCCAAAGAAGAATGATGCCAATTAGCTAGGCCAATCTGATAAATCTCTCAGGAATTTGAAATAGGAAGGAAAGGATAAGCTAGTCAATAGGGAAAAAGAAATAAGAAAACAACCAGAAACTAGTGGCTGTAGCTGAGTCACTTTAACATTAGAATAGAGTGAAAAGTCATGAATTCTAGCTGTTAAGATCACTTAGAGCCCCCTTAACTCCGGAAGACCTGTTCCTATTCTTTCCATAAGGATTGTTTCTTTGGCTTCTTCTAGTTTCCATGAAGTCAGATCACAGGGTTAAGATTCCCATTTTTACTTATCTTCAAATATATTATAACACTGACTTCTTTACAATCATTATTTGTTTCATGGTTCACTTCAAACACCTAACTGACAGAAACCCAAACATCATCCTAACAGAGTTAGAAACCCACAAGTCATCCTTGATTTCTCTATCATTCCTCACTTCCTTTAAATTACCTCTAAATATCTCACAAATATGTCTGCTCTTCTCTGCCCCTATCACTGACCAAGTTGAGGTCCTTATTTCTAACATGGTCTACTGCAACAGTCTTCTAAATGAGTTTGCTATTTCCAGTCTTGTACCTCTTGAATTTATCTTACGATTGGTTGTGTAATCTGACAAAAACAATGTATGAGCCAGTCACTTCCTATTTAAAATCCTCTGCTAATTATCCATCTCCCACAGAATAAGATCTAAACTCAATAAAGGCCAGGTACAGTGGCTCACGCCTGTAATCCTAGCACTCCGGGAGGCCGAGGCAGAAGGATTGCTTGAACTCAGGAGTTTGAGACCTGCCAGAGCAAGAGAGAGACGCATCTCTACAAAAAACAGAAAAATTAGCCAGGTGTGGTGAAACACGCCTATAGCCCCAGCTACTCAGGAGGCTGAGGCAGGAGGATTGCTTGAGCCCAGGAGTTTGAGGTTGCAGTGAGCTATGATGACACCACCGCACTCTACCCATGGCCACAGATTAAGACTGTCTCATTCATTCATTCATACACACATACATAAATAAACTCAATAAAATATTCCATACAGCCCCTCACTGATCTTTTCCCAGTTGCTCCTGGTCATATACTCTAAATTCCAGCAACCTAAAATTGCTTATAAAACCAAACGTAAACAGTAATTCTCTCCTCTATGCTTTTGGTTTTCCTCCACTTGTAATATCCAGTCCTTCTTCTTCCCCTATATTCTACTCCTCCTCTTTTGGGACTGACCACTGGCGTCAACTTCTCCAAGAAGCTACCCCTGACCCACTTCCTTCATCCTTTCCAATGTCAGCCTTGGGTTAGATGCTCCTCCTATCTTCCACAGTGCTCTTTGTAACACTCCCCTTACTATTCTAGTTTATATCCTTTGAGCTCTTTGAATTCAAAGACAGCATCGTATTCACCTTTGAGTGTCCAGAATCTGGCACAAAGTAAACATTCACTAAAAGCTTGTTAAATAAATGAAGAAAGAAACAGTGAGCAAGACATACAAATTGTCTAGCAGAATATATAATTATCATTATTGTCTACTTTTGAGTATGATTATTAGATTCACTTGATTCTTGCAGTTACCAACTGGCATTTTTAAAGCTAATTACCCAAAATCTTGGCAAAGAGATCCCTGGGAAAAGCTCAGTTTGGTTTTTAAATTCCTTCATTTTAGGAAACGTTTTTATATCACCCCCATAATTCTTAACAGACATTTGTGTAGGCAAGCATTTGTTGACATATTTGTTCAACCTTAAGAAGTACAAGAAATTAGATAAGCAATTATATTTAAAAGGTGTTAAAAGGCCAGGTGGGCCAGGTGCAGCAGTTCACACCTGTAATCCCAGCACTTTACGAGGCCCAGGAGGAAAGATCACTTGAGATCAGGAGTTCAAGACCAGCCTGGGCAATATAACAAGATCCTGTCTCTATAAAAAAATTTTTTTTTAAAATCAGCCAGGCATGGTGGTGCGCACCTGTACTCCCAGCTACTTGGAAGGCTGAGCCTGGGAGTTCAAGGCTGCAGTAAGCTATGACTGTGCCACTGCACTCCAGCCAGGGTGACAGAGTGAAATCCTGGCTCTTTGAAAAAAAAAAAAAAAGAAAGAAAAAAGAAGTGTTAAAAGACTAATGACTGGGGATACAGAGGGGGAGGAAATTAGGCATACCAAAAGTTCAACCTATTCGGTTAGATACTGTTAATAATGCTTCAGTAAAAATTGCAATTCATTTATTTCATTGCTTCATATGATTCCAACTTTCACTTATCTTCCATTTCTCCTAAGCCGTCCTAAATCAGTAAAATCAAGGTGTCTGGACTTTTCCGAAGCATTAGTGTGTTCCAGTTACCTTTTTCCCCCAGAGGAAGTACTTTTGATCTCAACTATTCTTCAAAAAGTTCTAAATGTGATCACAAGATTTTATCTATTTGAGATAATTAAGCGTCATACAAACTGAAAGAGGCAATAATATGTATTGTGGAAAGAGCAATAAATTTGGAGTCAGTGAAAATTAGTTGTCAATTTTGGCTTACTTGCTACTGGGAAAATCTAACCTCCAGGTGCTCCTACTTTCTCAAATCTAAAAAGAGAATTCCAGTATCTTGTCCAGATCTACTTGTGTGTATGTAACAAAACACTCTGTAAAGTATCTAAATAGCAGAAATAACTTGAAAAATACGAAACTGCAATCTGTAATTGAAACATTTAGACTGACTAAATCCACTGTCATATTCACTAAAATGCTTTAAAGTAGAATAAAGTTATCATTATAACTAAGTCTAAACTTGTCACATTTGTATTTATTCAATAGTGACAAGAATTTTAAGAATACGAGGGGCCATCCCTGGGTTCTCCAGTAGTTGGTGCATGACTGCTAAGCAAAGGCCTTTCCAATAATTTTTAACATATATACATCCCCTGTTATTCCTCTGCAATCCAATCATCTTTACCTGCATGTCTGGTATTGTTTAACATTAATCCCTTCAAATGAATTAAAGAACAATACTGCTTCCAAAACAGTAATTTCAATTTAGAGGAATAACATCTTAATATGTTCAGAGCAAAAGAAACCAAGCTAGCTACCTCTACTTCAAAGATAAAATCCTCATCATTCTGGAAAATAATTATGATCAATCTTTTTGACATTCTGTACTATGAAAATATTTGAATAGTAGTTTTAATGTTAAAAGCCTCAAAATGCTTAGGTAAAATCAATGCAAAACAATGATAGGTTAAATAAAAATTCACTCTTCTTATTTTGTGATTTCAAAGTTTTATTATCCACTATCTATGACACTTTCCCTTTGCTACTTGGGACAGAGTTGCCCAGTACATTTGGTGTGGTCCTCTCAGAAGACACACAGAGAACGGTAATAACAGAAAACTCACACACACTCTATAACAACAAGACAAGAGGGAGTTGAAGGGGGAAAAAAAAGAGACTGTGATAAGGGGTAAAGGAGAGACGAAGGGGAGATAGGAGAGAGGGAGAAAAAAGAAAAAGAATGACAACAAAATCTGTTCTTCCAGAAATGGTTTACGTTTATAAAAGAGTGACGTTTCCAGAAAGAGAATCTATTACACAACAGAAAGTAATAAAGAGGCCAACAGGAAAAATAATTGAGACAGCAGTGTCATAAATATTCCAAACTCCAACCAATTTCACATAAACATATACTCTTCTCTGACCCAAATCATCAATTTTATGTAAAACTAATCAAGGCACATTACAGTGCTAAATAAACTGTAATCACAAATCTTAGATATCATGGCAATTCAGAGCTGGAAATTTCCTTACCAACCATCTAGCTCAACTCCCACACTCGGAGGAATAAACTGAGGCCCTGTCTCATAACCACAATCACAAATGACTGCAGGACTCAGGAAACCTAGGATTCTTTGTTCAGTATTCTTCCATTTATACTGCCTCTGATTTTATAAGCTAATTATTTACCATCAACCATAAATTTAAAATGATAAAGTTCTGTCACATCTAACAAAAGCTTTCTGGTAGCCTGATCAGAAGTAAACACTTCATAACGCTGTTCACACAAATTAAAAAACAAAATTAAATATAACACTTCCCAAGGGAATTAATAAAACGTCCTAAGTTAAGAAAAAACAAAAATCCACTATTTTGAAAATTTCAGCCATTTAGACTAAGGAACATAACATTTAAAATTAAAAGTACTTCCTTGCATCTATGGCAAGAATAAAAAGGAGGAATGTTCAACAAGGCCTATTTTTGTGTGTGACTCTTTGCAGCCAAATCATTTGGTAGATTTCCGTCGCTATTCTCCTTTCTGATTAAATAGTAACTCACTTATCAAGGTTCTTCTCAAATTTCAGTCCTGTATACTTTAAGGATGTAGCCACAAGGTTGTTTATACCCTCTTCATACAAGTCACTAGGGTCTGAGAATACCCCCTTTAGTAGCCAAAGTGAGGCTCTTGCTTTAGGTTTGGGGCCTAAAAGGCTGGATATTTTTCCAGACAGACTGATACGTTAGATTGTTTTTCTTCCACACAAGTAAACTTGAGGCATGCTATTAATAGGAACTACATTTCAAAAATCCCCATAGCAATTTATACTTTTAGGTACAACGGATTTGCTTCAAGCTTTGTTTTAACCTAGAAGAGGTAGGTGAGGAAGGAGGGGGCAGGCACAAGCCTAAGGTTGTTGTTTTTAAATGCAGGTGTAAAATATAAGCCAATTTTCTTTAAAGTACTAAACAGCATTTTTAAAAAATTCTTGTTTTCAACAAGACTACATATAATACCCACCAGGTAAATACCTGCATAGGGCATTTCCAATCTGGAGTAGTAGGTTTCTGCTTCCCTAAGAAAACGGATACTCCAGAGGTTTCCCCTCTTACCCTCCCAGTTGCTTTTAGTAAGATACGCTGATGGCAAACTTGGGCCCCTTGTCTTTTTGTGCCCCTAGACATTCTCTGGCCTGATTCTGATTACTCCTCCCCCTGTGTATCCCTGCTCTCCCTTAATTAGAAATCATACCTTAGAATCGTACCTCTCTTCCCCCCGTGTAAAAAGAGAACGCCTGACCCACCACCCGGAGAACAATGTAACCCAACTCCGAGTCCATAGATTCCTCTACCCAAGCCCCAGGATTTATCTTAAAGGGAAATCAGACAGCGAGTTCTGTCCTGTCATCCCGGATTCCCTCAAGGTGTCCTACGCCTCGCCTGGGATTACCACTCCTTTCTGCCAGGAGCATTATACTCACCTTCCTTTTCCAAGAGCTTGCCCCTCACCCTCGGACCTTGCACCGTGACCCCAATGCCCACCCTCGGAGCAGCGGAACCGGCGGCGAGTCACCTCAGAGGGCACAAGCCTGCGAGGGCGGGGGGCGGGGGCGGGTCGAGAGCGTCGCAGGCGGCGGCCGGACACGTCGGGTCAGCGCCCCACTCCCACCGCAGGACACACGCCCAGTACCTTTGTAGTGCACCCGCAGGTTGTTCTGAGAGAGGCCGATGTAGCTGAACTTGTCCTTCGGGCTCCAGGACCGAGGCAGCGGCGTCTCCTGTTCGTCCACGGCCGGGTAGAGGCGCTTCAGCCGCCGCTGCAGCTCCTTCTCCTGCTCGTTCAGGGCCGAGTCCCCGTGCGGGAAGGGGGCCGCGGCGCTGCTGCTGGCCGCCAGGGCTGGGGCCGGGGCGCCTCCGGCCGGGCAGGGGCCCGCGGCGAGGCCCGGGGGCGCGGGGGGCGCGCTGGTGGGG
>NW_012149908.1:2469134-2489858 GCF_000956105.1 Propithecus coquereli
GCCCGGGGACGAGGCGCCCAGGGCGGGGGCGACGAGAGAGCGCGGGAGGGGAAGGCGCGCTGGCGGCCGCTGCTCTCGCGGCTGTTTCCCGGCGGGCGGGCGGGCCGGGCCGGCGCGAGACGCTGCGCGCGGGCGGCGCTAGGCGAGGGGGCGGGACGGAGGCGCGAGAGCGGCGCGAGCGGCGCGAGGGGCGGGGGCGCGCGGGCCGCGGGGGTCTGTGCTGCGCGCGGGGAGGCGCCTCTCCCGGGCCCGCCAGCCGCTCGCCGGCAGAGGCGCGGAGCTCCCGGCGCTGCGGGGCCCTTCCCAGGCGCCGCCTCCTCCCACGAACCGGCCACCGCCGCCGCCCCCCGTGCGGGCGAATCTCCTCCCACTTGACTTCTTTTTGTTGTCGTCGCCCCACCTCCCCACGGTAGGGCTCCTCGAAGCCGAGGCGCAGCTCCGCGTCCAGGCGAGAGTAATCGAGCCCCGCTGAGGCCCGCGAGCCCGGCCACGGGCGCTCGGGGACCCTCCGGACCCGGACGTGCGGCGGCGCGGCTGGGCTCCGGGAGCTGGCGCAGGGCGCCGAGGGGAGCAGTTGCGGAGTGCCCCGGGCTCTCTCCGAGGGCCCTGCTGCGAGCTCTCGCCCCGTCCGCCTTTCCGTTTGCCGCCTCCCTCCAAAGAGGAACGTATTAACACTGCTTTTCCTACTTCTCGGTATGTTATACCGTAACGTTGCCCGTGTGGACAGTGCTAGCCATTTCTGAAGCAAAGTCTCCCACTATGAACTAATGAAATAGTGACTATTTCATTGGTTAATTTTATGAGGCCTCACAGTGAACTTACAGTCGTAGAAGATGTCACTAATTAAGATTGGCACATCTTCAAAGAGCAGGAACAGGAACTCTATGAACACAAGATTATAGTGTGTATTTAGAAAGGGCTTCTAGAGACGTCAAAACAGTTTGTAGACTCATTAATTTTCGTAACAGACCTTTTAGGTAGCAGAGAATTATGCCCATTTTTAAAACAAGGAAATATTCACTGAGGTCAGCAGAGTCAAAAATAGGACTTCCGACTTTGCAATTCCCAATAGAGTGCTTGGTCGACTAATTTGGCACAACTCGCCAAGTGTTGCTCTCTGATCCATCGTAATATTACTATTTTGTTTTCACTACTTCCCTTTGTTTAGCTTATCCTTTCCCTAGCTGGCAAAATCAAGCTTTACACGTGCAAATGACATGAAATAAATTCTAACATTTTGTTTATTTCCAGAGATACTATGATGGTAATCGTTTGGTCAAATAAGCAAGGAATGCTTTGCTGAAGAGAGAATTATTTACTTCGTTTTGAAGAGGGTAGGTAAATGGTGATTTAATCGAATGTCCTCAATGTCTGGCCAGAACTAATAACAGTCATTTAGCCTAATTTCTCCCTCAATTACCCAGCCAACTAGATGTCCTGTTGTTTTTTAATAAAAATATATTGAATAATTTTAACCTATTGTTTGATTACTTTCTTCAAGCCATTACACTTTAAATCAGGTGATTTCACTATACTTACATTGTTCTAAAACTTTCATTTATATTACAATGAGAATGAGTCCAATGTAAGCCAAGCTCTAAGTATAGGATAGCCATGGTAGAATAAATGGACTTCAAGCTTCATTAAACTTTCCTGAAATGGTCATCAAGGATTTATTTATGAAGATAGATGTTTTCTGTCAGCACACTTAGAAACCATCGAGAACTTTCCATATCCTAGGAACAGTTGAGGGAATAGAATTGTTTGACATTTTGTTGGAAGCTTTTTATAAGAGAGGCTGGTTGTTCTCCAAACAGCAACCTCAAGAAACCAATGATTTCATTTGTGGGCGAGAATGCTGTGAAATGGGCACTTTCTCATACCGAAGGAGGTAGACAACATTGATAATGTGATTTTAGAGAGCTACATACTTGGTGATATTTATAAAGAGACATAAAGGAGTTCATGCCTTTTGACTTATCTATTCAAAAAATAAAAGCTAAGCAACAAAATCTAAATGCAGAAGTGCTTTAGGCCTAAAAATGTTCAACAGGAAATATTAGTGGTAGATGAAATATGGAAGGAATTAAATGCCCAACATGAAGGGACTAGTGGAAAAAATTATCATATACCCCACTCAATGGAATTAGGGCTACAGGAGCACATTTAGCATATTTGTGCCAAATTTTTTTTTTTAGAAAGGGCATCCCTTCTGGGCAGTGGAATTGCCAAAAGAGGAAGCCAACCAATTAAAAGAAGGCATCCCTTCCTCTTGACTTAGTGAATCTCAGGCCCAGTTTTAGACCCACTCTCTCCAGCCTTCTTGCACAGGCATAGCCCGAAACAAATATTTTATGGCCTCCTAGAAATACGGTGTTGAAGACATGGAAAAATGATTATGATGTGCTAAATGAAAAGAGGCCATATAGCACTGCCAAAATCATTACCAAAAGACATGAAAGAAAATCATAAAATGTTTCTATGATGGACAATTATATAATTAAAACCAAATTTTTATTATGAAAATATTAGAATTGCAAAAAGATATAAATGGTAAAAATCCATTAGTCATGTACTTATCTACACTCTTCTTCAACATATGTTTTCAGTCTTTACCAAGTACTGCTACAATATTCTATATCTGTATCTGCTGGGTTTCTCGGTAGCAAACAATAGGAGCCAATTCTGGCTCTCTTAAGCAGAAAAGGAACTTATTAGAAAGACATTGGATGATTATCAGAATTGACCAGAAGGCTGGACAACCAGCCCTGAAAACAGACAACGATCAAAGGAGGGCAGGCAGCATAAAGGGACTGGCCTGGGCCCTACTCCTGGTCACAGAAATCACCACCAGATGCCACCGCACCACCTGCACTCTCATGTGTCTCACCTCCAGTCTTCATACCTTCCACTCAGGTTTCAAAGTTGACCAAGCCAAGATTGCATGCCCATGCCAGGGTCTACCAGCAGAGATTCCCAGCTTATCCAATGACTGGGTTATAGAGACACTAAGTTACTGATACCTCCAGCTCAGAGTGAGCCTGGAGTGGCAAGAGTCCCCGGAGCTCGTCCCTTCCAGCAGTGAGCAGTCTCATGCATTCGGAGTACTGCACATACCTTGTCATTTTCTATGCATGGTATGACATGAAAAACTTTAGAATATATTGCTCTAATGGGGTAAGGTCCAGTGATGCCCACAGTAGAGGATTTTCCATATCAGGAAAGAGGTTCAGATGCTGGCCAGCATGTTTCAATGTCCATGAAAATATCCTGGGTACTGAAAAATGTACTGGCAATGTGTGCCTAGATCTATAGTATGATTTTAGGGTCTGGATAAATTATCTATTGCTGTAGAACAAATCACCCTAAACTTGGTTAAAATAAACACTTATTATCACACAGTTTCTGTGGGTCAGGAATCTGGTACAACTTCTCTGGGTTCTTTATTTCAGGGTTTCTCACAGGCGTTCAAGGTGTCAGCCGGGGCTGTAGTCACCTCAAGACTTGACTGTGGAAGAATCTGCTTCCAAGCCCACTGACATGGTTACTGGCAGGACTCGGTTCCCCAAGGGCTACTGGACTGACTGAGGCCCTCAACTCCTTGCTGGCTGTTGGTCAGAAGTGGCCCCCAGTGTCTCGCCACCCAGGCCCCTCCAACATGGCAGCGTGCAAGCATGTAAGCCAAGAAGGCAATAGTAGGGGGACAGAAGTCACAGTCTTTTGCAACCTAACCACAGAAATGACATCCCATCACTTTTGCTATGATATATTTGTTAGAAGTAAGTCACTAGGTCTATCCCGTATTCAAGGGGAGGGGATTACACAGGCCATGAACACCAGAAGGCAGGGATCACTGAAGGCCATATTTGAAAATTGCCTCTCACAGGGTCCTTATGATTTCCAGTGACCCTGGGGGACTGCACCTGCCACATTTACATTCAATATAGCTTCCAGACCAGAGATTGGCAAACTTGTTTCTGTAATGGGTTAGATAGTAAATATTTCAGACTCTGTGGGACACATGGTACCTGTTGCAACTATTACATTTTGCTATTGTGATGAAAAGTAGCCACAGACAATACATAAACAAATGGGTGACTTCTCTGAAAAAACACCAAATGGCAGATGACACCAGTGCAGTGGGAGGGCCCAGGGCCCAGCAGTCCTGGGATGGAAGGCCGTGGTGGCTTCCACGTAGGCTTTGGCCATGGCCGAGGTTAAGGCTGGGGCTGATGCCAAGGCCACAGAGCTCACAGAGGCAAAGCCTAGAACAAGAAGTAGATGCTCATCATCAAGCTGGGCTGCCTAGTCAATGACATGAAGATCAAGTCCCTGGAGGAGATCTCTCTCTTCTCCCTACACATCAAGGAGTCTGGGATCATTGACTTTTTCCTGGGGGCATCTCCCAAGGATGAAGTCTTAAAAATCATGCTGGTGCAAAAGCAGACCTGCACCAGCCAGGCAACCACCAGGTTCACCATGGACTGCAATGGCTATGTTGATCTGAGTGTTGAGTGCTCCAAGGAGGGAGCCACTGCCATCTGAGGGGTCATCATCTTAACCAAGCTCTCCGTTGTCCCCATGCGGAGAGGCTACTGGAGGAACAAGATTGGCAAGCCCCACACTGTCCCTTGCAATGTGACAGGCCACTGCGGCTCTGTGCTGATGTGCCTTATGCCTGCCTCCAGAGGCACTGCCATCATCTTGACCCCTGTGCCCAAGAAATGGCTGCTGATGGCTGGTATTGATGACTGCTATTCAGTCAGAGGCTGCACTGCCACCCTGGACAACTTGGCCAAGGCCACCTTTGATGCCATCTCCAAGACCTACGGCCATCTGACCTCTGACCTGTGGAAAGAGATTGTATTCATTAAGTCTCACTATCAGGAACTCACCATCTTATCGAGACCCACACCAGAGTCTTGCGGCTGCAACTTTTTATTACAAGAAAGTTAATTAAGCCTGTTTAAAAAAACACAAATAGGTGTGGCTATAATCCACTAAAACTTTATTTACAAAAATAGGCAGCAGGCTGGATTTGGCCTACAGGCTGCAGTTTGTGATCCCTGTTCTAAACCATTATGTCAACATTCCTTATAAGCCATTCTCAACACTAAATGGCAAGACCAAGTCACTAGCAATGAAATCCCAAGAGTCAACAAATTCACTTTATCACCAATGATATGGGCTGCACCCAGTGTCCTAGACCACCTAATGCCACACATGAGTGCAGTCAGGATATTTCTGCAGCTAGAGTGTGGCAAATTGAAACAAATGAAAAATGGCTGAACAGTGCCAGGAAACTACAGTAGTAAAAAGTCTAAACTGGGGATAATTCTCAGTCAGCATTTATTAAGCACCTGTTCCATATGAAACCCTATGTTAGGTTCTGGGCAGAGAACAAGGAAAGAGAGAAGAGGGATAACAAAGAAAAACAGGGTGGTATGGAACCTATTCCTTCAGTGAATAGAGTCTAGTTGGAGAGGTAAGATTAGTAGAGTCATCCCTCAGTATCCTCAGGGGATTGGTTCCAAGACCCCCCCACGGATACCAAAATCTACAGATGCTCAAGTCCCTTATATAACATGGTGTAGTATTTGCGTATAACCTACACACATTCTCCTATATACTTTAAATCATCTCTAGATTACTTATAATACCTAATACAATATACCTGCTATGTAGTTTTTACACTATTTTGTTTAGAGAATAATGACAAGGAAAAAAAGCCCGTACATGTTCGGTACAGACAGTCCCATCATAGGCCTAACCACTTTTTTAGTCCTCAGTTGATTGAATCCAAGGAGGCAGAACCCGCGGCTACCACGGGCTGACTGCACACACGAATTAGAGCAGTGCTGCTCGGACTCGAGTGTGGGGATGCGCCAAATAGGACCTGAGATCTGCATTTCTAACAAGCTCCCAGCAGCTGCTGCTGCTGCTGGTCTGTGGACCAGCCCCTGAACAGCAAGGACTGAGAGAGCCGCTCGATGCTCTTCAGGATCCAAAGAGTCCATGGGCAGATAAATAAAAGTCTCATGAGGGAGGAATCGGCATCAGAATTTGCATGCTGTCTTGGACGGAACACAAGGGTAGTGCTGGATATTACCAGAAACCAAGAGATGATATTCCTGGGGTTCAAGCTTCAGGGTGAGAAGAGTCTGCAGGGTCACGTGGGATAACACATATGCACTATTTCACATTCCTATGTGGATAAAAATGGTTACAATTCAGTGTTCATGAGATAAAATCTATGTGAAAAACTAAAAGCTAAATTTAGAGGAAGCTGTGTGTATTATTTATCTGTTCTGGAAGAATTTGGACAAAAATGACAATTTTGGCTGAAATAACCTACGTTAATGATTATTTGACAAGTTAATAGACTCTCAATCTCTTTCTGATTTTCGTCTTAATTTTTTCTTCTGCTTTTTCTAGTCCACTGTAGCTCTTCTTTCTTTTGCCACAACTCACATCCTTCCATCCATACTGATCTCTATGTCCCCTCTTTCTTGTTTCCTGATGGCTGATGTTAAAAGTGCATTTAAAATAGAATAACCACAGGGAGCAGATAGCAAAAACTCACTTCCTCCCTTAGCACTACAGGGTCAGTGATCAAGTTCTAAATGGAATCGTGGAATAGGAAGGCCGCCCCAGAATTTCCCTGCGCACCAGGGAATGCCACCTGCAGACCTAGGAAACTCTGTGGGTTCAGTGGATGCTGTATCATGCAGGCAGCCAAAGGCATAGTTGGGAAGGAAGAGACAGGAAAAAGTAAGATGCAAGACAACAATAGCATAGAAAAAAATAAAAGAGGAGAAAATTACTGTCCTTAGGACAATGATAAATAGCTCCCCAAAGTGCCAAATATCACTGAGGATCATAATTTGCCAACCCACTGTGGGTTAACCTCCTTTTTCTCCAAGATGTGGGATACATTCCATTGATCATCTATTGAGTCCCTATTCTATGCAACACACAGTGCAGGCAGCATGTGGGGAACATTTCTTTAAAAGAACTTAACATTGTTGCCCTCAAGGAGTTTAGAGTTTTGTGGGAAAGAAAGTTACTTACGCAATCAGTTTTCCAGGGTAGAATATGAAAAGTGCTACAATAGAGACAAAAAGCACCATGGCTATTTTTCTAATATCCCAGGAAAAGTAATTGTCCAGCCTAACTCATCCTTGTAAGTAAAATGAAGCAAGTCTTCAACCTAAGTTTCTTTGTATCTAGGTTACAGCATGGAGATAATCAATAGAAATTTTTTTTAGCGTGATGGTCCTCAAAGAAGGCCCAATTCGCAACCTAAGTAAATGTAAAAAGAAAGTTATTTAGTAAATCAATTTATTTCATAAGCCACTATTTCTTTCATCATGGCTATACATCATTTTATGCTTGGTAATTAATTTTTTAAAACATTTTTGTTTGTTTTCCTTAAGTCCCTCCAAAGATATGCACGTAAAAATATGCTCAGTAGTATGTGAGATTTTCCAAAATTGTAATATTTCAAAGATGTCAGAACATCCGTATCTTGAAAAGTAGCATAAACAGTAAAACTGTTTCAAAGACTTTAGTATTTTTCTGCTTCTGCTCTAATTAGTTTATTCTACAAATATTTAAACTTAGAAACAGACATCAAGTATTTAAAGACGGGTGGCGTTTGCTGTGGAATTACTGGTCTGGCTCTGAATGTCACCAGCAGTTCATCACATGGGCCTTATACCATTGTCCATATGAAAACTTCCCATAGATAATAGATCTGTGACATTCTTTTTTTTTTTTTTTTTTTTTGAGACAGAGTCTCACTGTGTTGCCCAGGCTAGAGTGCCGTGGCGTCATCCTCGCTCACAGCGACCTCAAACTGATCGGCTCAAGCGATCCTCCTGCCTCAGCCTCCAGAGTAGCTGGGACTACAGGCATGCGCCACCATGCCCGGCTAATTTTTTCTACATATTTTTAGTTGTCCAACCAATTTCTTTCTATTTTTAGTAGAGACGGGGTCTCGCTCTTGCTCAGGCTGGTCTCGAACTCCTGAGCTCAAACAATCTGCCCGCCTCAGCCTCCCAGAGAGCTAGGATTACAGGCGTGAGCCACCGCGCCCGGCCTGATCTGTGACATTCTTAAGAGGCCCAGACCTTTCTGAATCCTTAAACTCCAAAATCTCGTGATGGACTATTATGTTACCCCATAAAATCCAACAAGTATAATGAGGATAGTCTACATGATTGGAGAACAAAAAAGCCACACTGACGTGTGGCTGTTGGGTAGCTGGCCAGGCTGCTCAGTCACCAAGGCCATGTTTCCACACAGTGCGTTAACCTTAACACATGTGTTTTACAATAGTGCTTGGTGAAATCACGTCAGGGACTTTCTGGATGGCTTTTAAAGAGTCAAGACTGTGAGTGTTCAAAGTGAGTGTAAGTTTACAAGTACTGCTCTGATAGATTCTTTAAGCACATACATATCTCTTTATCTTCCTGTAGTTGTACACACTCACACACACACACACACACACACACACACACACACACACACTATTACAGGGTCACACTCTGGTAGACCCAAAAATGGCTCCCCGAAAACTTTCCACATCAAATCCACGGAACCTGTGAATGTGACCTTATTTAGAAAAACGGTTTTTGAAAATGGGATTAAGTTAAGGGTCTTGCTTGAGATAATCCTGGATCATCCTTTCAGGCCCTAAATCCAATGACAAGTATCCTTACAAGAGAGAGGCAGAGAGAGATTTGAGACATATAAAAGAGAGAAGACACACACAGAGGGCAAGGCCACGTGAAGACAGGGCAAGAGCGTTGCAGCCACAAGCCAAGGAATGTCGACAGCCACCAGAGCCTGGAGTCGGCAAAGAACGGATTCTCTCCGATGTAGCTGCAGGAAATGCAGCCCTGTGACACCTTGATTTCAGACTCCTGGCTTCCAGAACTGTGAGAGAATAAACCTCTGTTGTTTTAAGCCACCCAGTTTGTGGTAATTTGTTACAGCAGTCCTAGGAAACTAATACACACACAAACACGCCTCATCACACTTTTTAGATTCTGGGAGAAAACATTGTACAGAGTTGTTAAGAAGATTAAGCATACTAGGTATTGTAGAAGCCAGAGTGATAGAACCATATTTCCCTCAGCAAAATTGAAACACTTTTTATTTGAATGTACTTTTTTGTAAGATACAGAGCTCTGTGGATTTGTAGAGTTTATATCTCAGTAAGGCAAGTAAGTCCAGGCTCATTACTTGTCGTCGTAATTTTATAGAGAGTGCTCTTTCTCTGTCTCTCTCTGGGTTCTGACCACATTTCAGTAAAGAAAGGGGTTATACAAGCACTCTGGTTTGATGGAAAAGTAATTTTATGATTAGGATATGAACTTAAATGGCTCTTCCACTAGGCAGAGGCATAAATGCCATAAAACTGCCTTTAAGGCGCTATTGGAGGGTCACCATGGTTGCTTCAGCTCAGAGCTGTTACTTTTTAACCATTACGTGCCCACTGTAACATGTATTCTGCTTTAATAACCACTTAAAAATCTGACCCCATAAAGATACCTTTGCAGAATAGGTTAGGTGTCCTATTTCAGGTTTCCTAGAAAGAGATGGGGTTTCTGTACAAGGGATCTTTGAGAGAGTGCTCTCCAGTGCAGCCTGTAGGGGAGTAAGGGAAGCAGAACAGTGCAGGGGGAGAAGCCAGGCAGAGATGCAGGCTCAGCAGGGGCTGGCTTCAGCCTGAGGAAGCTCCAGAGTGCGTATACACCACACAATTGTCCCACCTGGACAGGCCTTGTAGAACCCGTATGAATCACTCATCAGCTGTAGACCATGTCCCTGCCTGGGATGGCAGGACATCCTGGGCATCTCTGGGCAAGGAGGCTCCCTTCAGGCCAGGCTGTTTTCTGGAGGAGGGTGAGACCATGAGCTGTTGGCAACCAACGCTCCCAGCAGCCCGAGATGGGCACGCCAGCATGTGACAGGAACTGCTCAGGGCACCAAGAGCATCTCGGGATGTGTGGGCTCTACTTCAAATCGCGTTTCTAATCACACAGCTGATCATTTCAACAACTACATCTGCCTTAAGAAAACGCTCTGAAAGGAAAACAAAAACATGGCATTACTGAACAGTGTTGGAATTTCACAAGCCTTGCAAATTTATCCAGCAAATATGTTCAAATTGTAATAGGTTGGATCTGGGAAGAGGGTCTTTCGTAAAGTAACCAGTTTTAGAATACATGCGTAAGTGGGAGCACAAGTCCCCGTGTTTGGCTGTGCCGCTGTGCTGAGCACTGACCACCATCAAGTTTATTTTCACAGTCCATGCGTCTTTTTCCACTCTCTGTTGACCACATGAATGTCTGCCTGTGTCAGCGTGATTTATCTTAGTCTGGAAGGTCTTAGTAGGCACAGGTCGCATCTATTTATTGTTCTGTATGTAGCATGTTGCACAATTACGGGCTTAATAACTGCTGCTTGTTGATGATGCAGTGTAGATACATGACTGTGCTTTTAGATGATGGCAATGATATTCTATTTATCATTGCCAAGGCTTTACCCACATGACTAAGTCATCATCCCAAGCAGGACTTGCAAATTCATATACCTCCAAGAGCCAGAGAGATAATGCAAAAGAGTGAACCAGGTCATGTATAAAATAACAACAGACTGGAAAGCATAAAGGAATTCAAATCAAAATGTTTGAAACACTACATGGACCAAACAAAATACTTCTGTCGGTCAGGTCTGGCCAACGGGTCACCAGTTAGTGGCCTAAAGGCTGGGTCTGAACTCAGATCCAGAAATTCAGGCCAATTACAGGTGTCCTGGATCTGTCTTATATTTGCCTGGGTCACGGAGGAGCAAAAGCTGTCATTACTTGTCTCTGCATAGATTTTTCGGTCACACTGCCCTGCCTGTAGAACCAGACCTGGAAATCTTGAGGTACCTCCCGTCTTGCCAGGGAAATCTGAGTCACAGATGCCCCATTTACTTAACGCAGCCACAAAAAAACACCTTAAAAGAGCCCACTTCCCACTGCAGTGCCCCATGTTTAGTAGACACTCGTTAAATATGAGCAAGCTACATTCATAATGCCAGGTCTTTAAAATTCAGTCAATCGCTTTCGTCTTAAGAACAAAGTTTTTCACTGTTTAATTAGGATGTCAAGATCACCTATACTACAACAAACGTCGGTGAGGCTATGGATAGATCAGAACCCTGCTACACTCCAACGTGCTGGTGGGAAAATAGCACGGTGGTTCCCCGAAAGCTTAAACGTAGAGTTACCGTGTGACCCGGGAATTCTACTCCTAGGTATATACCGAAGAGAAATGAAAACATATGTCTGCACAAACGCTTGCACACACATGTTCATAGCAACATTATTCCAAGTAGCTAAAAAGTGGAAACAATCCAAATGTCCATCAAGAAATGAATGGATAAATAAAATGTTGTCTATCCATACAGTGGAACATCATTCAATAATATAAAGGAAGGAAGTTCTGATAAATGTTACAACATGGATGAACCTTGAAAATATTATGCTAATCACGAAAGACCACATATTTTATGATTCCTTTTACATGAAATGTCGAGAGTAGGCAAATCCGTAGAGACAGAAAGTAAATTAGTTCTGGTGGGGAGGAAGGAATGAGGAATGACTGCCAGTGGGTACGGGATTTCTTTTTTGGGGTGCTGACATGTTCTAAAACACATATGGTGATAGTTGTACAACTCTGTGAATATGCTAAAAACCACTGAGTTGTACGTGTTAAATGGATAAATTATGTGGTATGTGAGTTATACCTCAATAAAGCTCTTCTTTTAAAAAAAGATGACATGTGCTATGAAGGTTTTTGTCATAGCTACCAAATACTATGTATGTGAATCTACTACAGTATAACTTTCAACGCTTTGCTCACTCGTGGCACATAGTAGGAGATCAATAGTTGTTTGTTGAATGAATGGTAAATGAGTTTCTAAAAAACTAGCATATTCAGTGACTTGGGGTGGAGGATTCAGACTTAAATTTCTGGAGGCTATCCTAAAAATCTGAATTTTCTTTCCTGTGAGAAAGAAGCCAGCATGAAGCCTGGCATATGGCATGCTCTCAATAAATAGCAATTCCTTCCTTCTTTTTTCAAAACAGTTCTAAAATGTATTATTCCACTTTCTTAGTATCAATCTTTTCAGCTTTATAATGAATTAGGAATGGAAATAGAGGTAGAAATTTTCATTTTAATTTTATTTGTGGGAGCACACTGGGCTAAGAAATCGCTTTTCAATGTGTGAAATTTGGAACAAATGGGCTAGCACAGTGGTTCTCAGAGTGCGCCAGAATCATCTGAAGGATTGATCTGGGGTGAGGCCCAAGAATTTGCATGTTCAACAAGTTCTCAGGTCGTGCTGTTGCTGCTGGTCCAGGGGCCACATTTTGAGAATCGCTGGACTGACATTTCTTCTTTTTTAAATGTTTTTAAAAATTTGAAATAGTCACAAAGTTCCAGGGAAATTAGAAATACAATTCAAACAACTTTTTTTGACTGAGCCCTTTGAGAGTAACTAGCTGACACAATGCCCCATCACCTTTGCGGAATTTCTACGGACCAGCTGTTCTCCTATAGAACCAAAATACAACCATCAGGATCAGGAAAGGAACACTGATCCATTAGTACCATCTAATCTTCACACCTCATTCCAATTTTGCCAGCTGCCCAAATAACATTGTTTACAGCCTAAGGATCCAGTTGAAAGTCATGCACTGCAGGTAGCAGTCGTGTGTCTGCAGCCATGGAACAGTTCCTTAGTCTCTCCTTGACTTCCCTGACCCCAACACTTTTGAAGATTACAGGCCAATTATTTTTTAGAGCATCTCTGCATTTGAGTTTGTCTGCTTTTCCCTCATGGGTAGACTCAGCTTATGCATCTTGGGCAGGAATATTGTAGAAATGCCTACGCGTTGTCAGGGCATCCTGTCGGGTGCCAGATGATTCAATGTGTCCCATGCCTGATGATATTGACTTTGGTCACTTAATAAGGGTGGTATCTGCCAGGCTTCTGCACTATAAAGTTACTCTTTTTCTTTTTGCAGTTAATAAATATTTTGTGGAGAGGTACTTTGAAATGATCTAAATATCCCATTCCTCATCAAACTTTCAATTTATTAACTTATTTGTTTATAGCTCTGTGGACTTGTGGTTTCTAATTTTATTCAATAAGATTATAACTCATTACAGTAATTATTTATTTTGATGCTTAAACTGTCCCTAAGTAGACCAGTGGGAGCCCCTTCTAACTGGCTTCTATGTCCTTTTAACGTGTCTCTATCATTCTTTGAGCACTTCTCTACTTTCTGGCACAAGACGATGTTCCAGACTTATCTTGGACTTCCCATGCCGCAGCCCTGGAATCAGCCATTTCTCCAAGGAGCCATGGCTCCTTTTAATTGACAATGGTGTTTGAAGCCAAAATCTGGGCACTCATGTGCTTATTGCTGTTGGAATGTTGTTGCTCTAGGCCTTCTCAGTGAGAGCTAAGAAATACATATACATACATGAATTAGTCAATTGCTAATCAACTGCAACTGATGATTGCAGTGTAATGAATTACCACAAATTTAGCAGCTTGAAACAACACACATTAATCACCTTACAGTTTTTGTAACTCAATAGATCTGGCATGGCTTAGCGGTGCCCTCTGCTTCAGAGTCCTACACTGTCAGCTGGGGCCGTGTTCTTATCTCAGGGTTCAAGTGAGGAAGGACCCACTTCCAAGCTCACGTGGTAGCAGGATTCGGGTCTTTGAGGGTTCATTGGATTGAGGGCCTCAGGTTCTTAGTGGCTGTTGGCTGGCGGCTGCCCTCAGTTTCTTGCCACGTGAACTTCTCCATTGGGTAACTCTCTACCTGGCAGCTTGAAGCATCAAAGTCAACAAGAGAGAGAGTCTCCAAGCAAGACAGATATTATAATCTTATGTAACATAATCACAGAAATGCATCCCACTATCTTTGCTGTATTCTCTTGGTAAGAAACGAGTCATAGGCTCTGCCCACACTGAAGGGGAGGGAATTACACAAGGGCATGAATACCAGGGGGTGTGGGTCATTGCGGCGTTCTTAGAAGTTTCTTAGTGCACTCGCCTTACCAAGCAGCAGATGCAAGGGTGACCCGGGCCTCCCAAAGAGAATCATTGGGGGCCTTCTCAGAGTCTGCCTGCCACAATACATAATCACATACACACATTTATGTTCGTATTTCTACCTCTCCATCTGTCTATTATCTATCTTCAAAAACTTGATTCATACTAACACATCCAATTCCAATCCAACACTGCAATATTCATCTTAGTTTTCTCCCTTTCCATATTTGTGCCTCCCTTTTCTGACAGTGAGAAACCTCAGTGTATTTATTTACGGATTTAATCAGTCCCCTAACTCCTTGGCCATCCCTCCCCACCATGGATGCTTTTCTCTCTGCTTAGGCTGCCCGCCCCGTGTCAGGCTGCTCTGATGCACACCTCGAGCCCCCCATGAGTGGATGCCCCTCACCCTGTGGGCTCCACCTCTCCAGCCAGGCCTCCCCTTTGCACAGAAGCCCCTCAGCCTGGTGTAGCTTTGCCACCCCACAGATGTCTGTCTCGCTCTGCCTCATCTCACACTTCAGGACTGAATCGTTCAGGAAGGAGGGGAAGGGGAAGGAAGGGAAGGAACACATTTCTCTTTAGTGCCTCCATTTTTCCTCATTTCCCTGCCCTCCCCGCAAAGATGAGTGAGAAGGTACAAAACATTCCGTGAACAGATGGCATAAAGTGTGAGTGGCTATTCTATAAATTTGCAGCTCATTAGCTGGAGTTAAAGGAACTCTGATGTGTGAGGCAGCAGGAAAAATCTAAAGGGAGGATAAATGGAAATGATCTTGCACGTCCTTTCTTTCTACCTCCATGAGTTGCTCAGACTCATCCTTCTCTCAGCCTGAAATGATCACCTTTCTCACCTTTGCATTAGTTCAATTCCTCACTTCATTTGAGGGCCAGCTCACGAGGTCCCTTCTTCTACGGAAGTCCCTCGCTAGCTGGAGCCCAGCCATTTTCTCCCCTTTTAAAATTCCAGTTCAGGCCGGGCATGGTGGCTCACGCCTGTAATCCTAGCACTCTGGGAGGCTGAGGCGGGAGGATCTCTTGAGCTCAGAAGTTCGAGACCAGGCTGAGCAAGAGCTAGACCCCACCTCTACCAAAAATAGAAAAAACGGGCCGGGCATGGTGGTGCATGCCTGTAGTCCCAGCTACTCAGGAGGCAGAGGCAGGAGGATAGCTTGAGCCCAGGAGTTTGAGGTTGCTGTGAGCTAGGCTGATGCCACGGCACTCTAGCCTAGACGACAGAGCAAGACTCTGTCTCAAAAAATAAATAACTAAATAAAATTCCAATTCATATTCATGTCTCTGTTACCCACTTCCTAGCACTTGATTCTATATGACCTTGCCTGGATCTCTAGCTTTTTCATGTGTATACATTTTTTTCTCCTGAACTAGATAGTTAAGTTCCTTACAGATACACTGCATTGTGTCTTTCACATGCTTGTGGAGTGATAGAAACCAGCCACGCTGTGGAAGGACACAGTAGTGGGGTGGAGAGGGGAGGATGGGAACTCTTTCAGAAGAACGGCCACCAGCTGTTTCGTCTCTTGTTCTCTTGTTTAGTTTACTCCCTTCACTTGAGTGCAAGCACTGCACTGAGATGTTCAATAAATAGACACTGAATTGTAATTTAACATACATGGTACCCCAAATCTCTCCAAACACATGGACCCCAGAATACAGGTGCAACATATTTCACCTTCCCCAAATGGATAGTCAAGGACGTACACAGAAAACTGAAGGGATGGCTTCATTTATACCCTGTTTTTCTGGACCCTCTATGTCATACTAGCCCCACCATTGTGAGGGCCCTGCTGAACGTGAATGCACACTTATATGTACAAACCATCGAAAGAGAGGGATCAAAGGTTAAAATCATCTTCTGATACGGAGTCAGGGTGTAAAAAGCCAGAGCCTTTGCTGCAATAAGAAAATAAGGACTGATTTCCTAGCATGCTGTGTACTCTCGATCCCTCACCGTCTCACAGCCATGGTCTTTAAGGGGATTGCTCCTTAGGGATCTTTCAAAGCTCTTCAGTGTATGGAGCTGCATATAATTAGAATTTCAGACATAACAACAGATTAGAGGTTCGTCTAATAACAAAATCCCAATTAACTATGTAGGGGGTGGATATTAATTACCATCACAGAAATGTTAAATAGTTTGACCCAAGTCACTAAAAAAAACATCAGATCTGGAAAATCTTAACCTTTGGCTAATATACCTTCCTGGAGTCCTGGAGAAAAATCATGATTTTTCTCTCTTGTTGGTGTTTACGATGAATAATAAGATAATGGCTTTGGGCTGCACATTGTATTTGAGTGATATTATCAAGCCTTCCCTAATTGCCCCAATCTAACATCCCGCTACTCAAAACAGACCCAAAGCATAACATCGCACAATCACAACACACAGTACATCCGTCCGGCAGCTGCCGGGATCAGAGCCGCAGTTGCACTTGGCTGAACTGGCTCCTTTAAAAGGCGGAAGCGGGAAAGAATGCATGTGGGCTGCCAAAACAACATGTGAGCTGGTGAAGATGATCCTGAACTTGAGCACGTGAAGAGGGTGATGCAAAACGTACACAGCGCGCTTTCTTTTTGGCAAAAACAAGAGACAAAAGAGACCTCATAGGAGAGAGAAAGGGAATTTTTAGATGTGATAGTTCTAGCTATTTTTAGAGGATTTTCCCATCAAATTTAATTTTTTTTAAGTAGAACATTTGAGTCTAGTTCTATAAGTAATTGGATACACATGTATGCACACGCACACACACTTGCCCATTTAGTTGCCCAGGGAATATCTTGAGCAATCAAACTAGCATTTCGACTTTTGTTCTGTGTGTCAGGGATTGCTCAGAGGCTGCCTCTGAGTGTTCTTGATCCTTCTGAAGAGCTGAAGGGACAGGCTGCCGTGTTTCAGGACAGGGCTAGCTCTATAAAGAACTGCTTGTTGAGGTTGTCCTAGTCCTTTGTTTGCTCAACTCCCATTCTGAATCACCATATTCTCGTGATGAGGATGAGACCCTGTTAAAAATAAGGCTGAACAATAGCAGGCAGTATAAATCTATTCTCAAACACATAAGCAGTTGAAAATGTTCCCTGAGATACTGAGTAAAAAATGAGAAGCTTTTGCTCAAGAGAGGTTCTGTGATGAATTCTTTTGTTTAGCAAATACCCCAGTTATTTTGACTATATCTCTGAATTTTCAGTTATCAAGGTTGCTTCGTTTAAGTTCCAACTGTATTTATCAGAACGCTCTTTAAAAATACTGGAAATAATTGCTTTTTCGTTTGTCAGACTGCTAGGCAGTGAAAGAGTATGGGGTTTAGAGCCAGACCTAACTAGAGCCCACTTCTGTCCTTGAGTAAGTCAAGTGACAGCAGACAGGTCATTGTGTCCCTCTGATCTTCGGCTCCTGCATCTACAAAATGGGGGGCATTTTTCCAACCTCCCGGAGCACTGTGCAGTACGGTGCTGGCCTGCAATAGGTGCTCAGGGAGAGAAAGTGACGATTGCTTTTGTTAATTACAGAGTCAGAAGCCTGCAGAGGTTGCATGCCATAGAAGGCCGGCACCTCAGACCTAATTTCTGCCTAGGGCATGGAGAGAGACAGCAGCCAGCTCCTCAGAGATTTCAGGACTCAGAGTGTGGATTCTACAGGAAGTCTGCTTGAGAAAACATGTCCTTCAAAATCCACCAGAGGGACAAAAGGACAAATACGATATGATTCTACTTCTGTGAGGGACCTAGGCTAGGCAAATTCATAGAGACAGAGAGTAGAATAAAGGTTCCCAGGGGGTAGGGGTAACAGGGAGTCATTGTTTATAGGATACAGGGTTTCTGTTCGGGATGGTGAAAAAGTCCTGGAGTTGCTCCGGGAGGCCGAGGCAGGAGGATTTGCTTGAGCTCAGGAGTTTGAGGTTGCTGTGAGCTAGGCTGATGCCAAGGCACTCTAGCCTAGGCGACAGAGCAAGACTCTGTCTCAAAAAAAAAAGTTCTGGAAATGGATGGTGGTGATGGTTACACAACAGTATGAACGTACTTGATGCTACTGAGCTGTACATTTAAAAATGGTTAAAATGGCAAATTTTAATATTATGTATATTTAACCACAATTTTTAAAAAGAGAAAAAATCCATTGGGACGAAGCAAATTAAGATGCAACCAATTGTGGGAAACTATGTAGCTGTTAAAGAGAATGGAGTAGATTTTATTCTACTGACATGGAAAGATGCCCAGCATACACTGCTAAATGAAAAAAAGCAAGTGGCAACCATATGTGTAGTATAATGCCAGTTGTTGTGTTTTTTTCTGTTTGAATTGCTTTACATTCGTTAACGAATCCAATCTTCACGATGCTTCTATGATGTATCTATTATTATTATTACTCCATTTTGCAGATGATGTAACTAAGGCACAGAGGTTGAGTACCTTGTCCCACGACACAGACCTAATAAGTTGGTAGAGCGAGAATTTCGATCCATCTCCAGATATCTGGCTCTCAAAGTCTGAGTTTTAAACCCTTTAGCATTGGCTTCCCTGGGAGCATTTTCGAGATGCAGATTCTCTGGCCCCACCCCAGACCCACTGAATAAAAATCTACAGGTAACAAGATCCCCAGATGATTCTTACACACATTAAAGGCTGGGAAGACTGAAGCCTAAACCACTATGCAACACAATGCTAACTTTATAATAATAATAATAAATATTAATCCATGCCTAGAAAAATTTACTTGGAATTCTGTGGATTTTTTTTTAACTGAACAGTTTATTCTAGAAACTAAACAAAAAAATCTGTACTAACTTGGCCATGAACCAGGTTTACATGCTTTGTGAATCATTGGCTTAAGAGTTATTCTGTCAGAAGTTTAGAATTGTTTTTCTCTTGAAGCTCCTGCCTGGAGACTTCCTAATGTATTCCTTTACAATATAGTAAAGTCTTAGTAAGTTGAATGTAATTCTAAATTGTAATACATTCATTTGGAACATGGTAAAGTCTTCGATTAAGAAGAAACTGTCTAGTAAATAAATTGCCAAGCTAGTTAATAGACTTGTACAAGGGCACACATAACTGCCTAAAATAAAGCCGGCTCCTTTTTTTTAATTTTAAGGATTAGTACATTAATTGTTCCTGATTTTAAGTGAGACATCAACATTTATTAAAGGAATATGACAGCGCTTCTCCATAGACAGTCTGGAAGTACTTAACTAATTGTTTAAATGTAGTTTAATGTGCTAGAATGAATTTCCTTAAAAATAATTCCATAATTCATACACTTTTTAAGTAGTATAACTTCTATCACCGCTCCACATCCACCCTTGTAACTGAGCTGAATTAATTAGGTTTTATTTTACCATTCTTTGAATAATATTATGTAGTGAGCATGATGGTGATTAAATCTTGAACTGAGAATGTTTCACTTAACATCTGCATGCCTCAGTTTCTCCATCTGTAAAATGAATGTATCAAGGGGTACAGGCAGGGTCACCACACTTGGCTGTGTAGGTTGAGAACTGCACAACTTTAGGGGGCACCATTCACAGCCTGCGTGGCTGTTGGCTATTTTTCTGCTTAAAGGGTTTCAAAAAAGATTAAATGAGTTAATACACACAGATCAAGTAAAATTGTGCCTAGCACAGAAAAAACACTGTTTAAGTGTTTAATAATTTTAACAGAGTAGGTCTCGATTCAAGGAGTTATTACCTTCACATGTATATTGTTATGGATGTCAAGAGAAATGAATTTGGAGAGTACGATGTCCTTTTCTCAATTAAAGTCAATTGAATTAGTAAGCAATTACTGTATTATATTCATATTCTTCCCATAAAAAGTCAGAAAATCAGCTTATAATAAATACAAAGTTGAACACGAAACTTCTGCCTTCAAGGGGCCCATAATCTAATGATAGACTCGAGAGGACAACTTGCTAGAGAGATGATGGGATTAATAGTTAGAGGCGTGAGCTCTGGGGCCACACAGACTCCAAATCCCAGCTCTGCAGTCATGAGCTGAAAGACCTTCACCTTAACTTCAGCTTTACCTTTTTAACCCCAATTTCTTTATCCCTACAATGGGAAAAATGATGATTACATCACAGGGTTGTCACAGGGTAACAGGAGACAATGTGTGCAAAGCCCATGCCCGTTGCTTTTGGCACTAGTGAACTCTCAGCACATGCTGGCTGCCTGTTCACTACCCACCAGCGTCGTTATTATTGTATGGGCAACCGTTTTCTTCCACTTCACCCTCCACTTTCCAACATGTCTACTTCTTTCTAGAGATTGCTTTTTCCCACCACTGTGATGTTGATGTGTTTCTCTTCCTGGGCCATTTCTCCTTAGCATTTATTCTAAACCCTTCACTGGCCTCATCCAAGACTCCCCTTGAACCAAGGCATACGAGAAAGGCCAAGAGCGATGGAAACCCAGTGAGACTACTTACCAACAGTCAGCATCTGCTCCTGCTCCTTAAGAATTGCAAAATGACAGTAGTTTTGTCCTCATGATGTAAAAGGTGGTTTTGTCCTAATAATGTCATGATATAAATGTCCTCAAATGTAATATATATATGTGTGTGTGTATATATATA
>NW_012149908.1:2490385-2493150 GCF_000956105.1 Propithecus coquereli
ACAACTAAAAATATATAGAAAAAATTAGCCGGGCATGGTGGCGCATGCCTGTAGTCCCAGCTACTCGGGAGGCTGAGGCAGAAGGACGGCTTAAGCCCAGGAGTTTGAGGTTGCTGTGAGCTAGGCTGACGCCACGGCACTCTAGCCCGGGCAACAGAGTGAGACACTGTCTCAAAAAAAAAAAAAAAAAAAATGTTTGAGTCCTGAGACCAGGTGTGATGGCTCACACCTGTAATCCTAACACTTTGGGAGGTTGGTGCGGGAGGATGGCTTCAGGCCAAGAAAAAAGTTTGAATCCTAAAAGTATCAAGTCCAAAATATGAAAAGAAAATGATGATATCAAATAAACGTTTAATTAAATGTCTACAAAATGCAACATTATATCAACCATATCCAAATTCAATTAGTATTTATAAAAGTTATCACATCTGAAAACAATTTGTAAACCAGATTATTAAAAGAGTTCTACAATTGTTAAATATAGACAATTATTGCTGGTATGAACAATTGTTAATTTAAAATGATTACTCATAGTCAATTTCCAAAGCAACAATACAAAGCAAATTCTTTCAAAACTACTTGCACCATAAAATTATATTTAATTTGGGTTGTAGACACATTTTAGTACTTTTAATCATATGTGAGGTACTCTTGGAACCTTTTCTGGTTCTGAGGCCTGCCCCCCAAAATAAAAAAAATATGTGGGGTGGGGTGTCTCAGGGCAGTGGCAAGGCCCACATGAAGTCTTAGAAAAGTCCTGGTTTCTGTGTGACCACCTGGGAATAGTGAGTGATCCAGCCCCAGGGGGCCAAGAAAGGCCTCTGCTTACGCACAGCCTGAGAGGAGTTCTGATGGGGAAGTGAGTGGGTATATTAATTTGCTAGAGCTGCCTTAACAAGGTACCACAAACTGGGTGGTTTAAACCACAGAATTATTTGTGTGTGTGTGTGTGTAGTTTTATTGCATTGTGATTTTAGTTTCCATTTCTCTGAAGTAAACCACAAAAATTTATTGTCTCACAGCTTAGGAGGCTGGAAGTCCAAGATCAAGGTGTTGGCAGGGTTGATTTCTTCTGTTGGCGTGAGTGTGAATCTGTTCCAGCCTCTCCCCTAGCATGGGGTGGGGTGGGGGCGTGGTTCACT
The DNA here is from genome assembly GCF_000956105.1 of Propithecus coquereli. Lineage (NCBI taxonomy): Eukaryota > Metazoa > Chordata > Mammalia > Primates > Indriidae > Propithecus > Propithecus coquereli. Next base: position 2,491,528 of record NW_012149908.1, read on the forward strand.
GGCAATCCTTGGCACTCCTTGGCTCATGGCAGCATAACTCCAGTCTTCACATGGCGTTCTCTCCCTACGTCTCAGTCTGTGTCCAAATGTCGCCTTTGCGTAAGGACACCGGTCTTATTAGATTAGGGGCCACCCTACTCCAGTATGATCTCATCCTACTTAACTAATTATATCTGCAACTACCCTATTTCCAAATAAAGTCACACTCTGAGGTATTGGGGGTTAGGGCTTCAACATATGATTTTTTTTTAGGGATACAATTCAGCCCATAACAGGGGGTGAAGTAGTGGTGGGAGAAAGGCCAGGGCAGAAGGCCAGGGCAGCACATGCAAAGCCTGATGGAGAGTGAAGAACACAGGACCATTCCGGGAACAGAACTGAAAGAGGTGGGGTGGGGCTGGCGTGGCAGCAGGTGGGGGCAGATCACAAAGAATCTTGTAAACTAAACATGGGTTTGATGGAAAGGCCAGGGTTTTTCAATGTGATATTTAAAGATCAAAATGAAACAACAAAACAATCCTTAAGCATCTCTCCCCTCCCATGCCCTCCTCTTACCAAACTCTCCGGAGAGCTGGCTAGGAAAGAACCGAGGCCAGAGGTTAGGGAGTATTTGGGTCACACGGCTTATTCCTGGCACAACCCAGGTTAGAATCCCAGGAACTGATTCCTGCCCAAAGCTCTGCCTTCCACGCACCGTGCTATTTTTATTGTCTCACTTAGAAGGTGATTCTTTGGTTGTTATGGAATCTTAGATCATAATTCCTTGGATCCATTTTTTAAAACTAGAGTTCTGTAATACTAAATGAAGTAATCTAGTCACTATCACTACCTAGATTTGATTTTTTTTTTTTTGTGGCTTTTTTGAGAAGGATCTCACTCTGTTGCTCTAGGTAAAGTGCAGTGGTGTCATCATAGCCCACTGCAACCTTAAATTCCTGGGCTCGAGCGATCCTCCTGCCTGAGCCTCCCACCTTGACCTCCTGAGTTGGGACTACAAGTGCATGCCACCACACATGGCTGATTTTTCTATTTTTTGTAGAGATGGGGGCGGGGAGGGGGCCTCACTCTTGCTCAGGCTGGTCTCGAACTCCTGAACTCCAGAGATTCTCCTGCCTTGGCCTCCCAGAGTGCCAGGATTACAGGTGTGAGCCACCTTGGCCAGATTTAAATGTTTTATGAGGGTAGAATAGACTGTTAATCAGCCATAAGAGACAAAATGAAATTATCTGCTTATGTTTTTGATTCCTTTACTGCTCTATATGCACCTCCAGGGCAGGGACCATGACTTCCTCATTCCTGTATCCCACTGCTGAGTGCTGAATAAATGCTAAACTAACTGAAGGCCAGAGACCCTCCCTTCCTCAGCTCAGGGGCCTGTTCTCAGTTGGCTGTTCCATGGTGCCCAGGAGGGGGCACTGCAGACTCGATTCCATGACCACAGCTGGGCCCTATCAACCTTTTTCAGCCTAAGGAGTTAGGATCCTACAATAACATCTCGGAGGCCCGGGGCCACGGTGGACAAAAATCCCATGGTAAGCCCCAAACCCAGAAGTGACCCAGGTCTAAATAGAAAACCCAAATGTGTATCAGAAATCCTCAATAAAAACTTTCCTAAAAAAGACA
>NW_012149908.1:2494350-2494722 GCF_000956105.1 Propithecus coquereli
TTTAATCACCCACACATTTAATCACTCATACATTTACTCACTCCCTATACTGTGCCATACACATGCATGAGACTATATATGCATTACCGCGTTATAATAGAGAGACTAAATCTAAAGTTCTAAAATTAAAGGAACGTTTGCTAAATTCGTTACAGCCGTGCTATGGCATACTGTGCAGCAAGTAGGTAGATTTGTTTGTACTGATAGGGAAACTACCCATGCCACGCTATTGAATGGGAAAAAATTGAATTGTAAAATAGCATGAGTAGTATAACTGATGTGTCGTTAACAAAAAACTATACGTCGCCGGGCGCCGTGGCTCACGCCTGTAATCCTAGCTCTCTGGGAGGCCGAGGCGGGCGGATTGTTTGA
>NW_012149908.1:2495515-2507727 GCF_000956105.1 Propithecus coquereli
TATGCATGAGCCACCACGCCCGGCCTCTACTCTGCTTTTCATTTTGTCAACTGCATTATAAGGCAGGATTTCCTCATGGTGGCAAAAAGGTTGCAGCAGTTCCTGTCTTCATACATACAACCTACCATATCCAGAAGCAGAGATGTACTCGTGTCCCATGATTCTCAGCAAAAGTCTTGAGGTTCAAGACTGATTGGACGAACCCAGATTGAATCCCTGTGGCCAGAGGAATGCCAAGTGCTGATTGGCTGAGGCCCATATAGTCTACATAAATCACTGTGGCAAGGAGGCCTGCTGAGATTCATCACTGTGTCCTCTGGAGTTGGGAGTGGGGTCCCTTGTGGCTGTCATGTGACAGGGGAGAAGTGGAATGTTTGTTGAGGAAATAACAATATGATACACTCTTGCATTATCTAATACTTTAGTAATTTTAAAATATAAGACCAGATCCATTTTTTTTTATTTTAGAAAATACATTGCAAATGTTCAATTTTGCAAATGTCTTATTTCTTGATCAAGTTCAAATGATTGAGATGAACTACCTGCATCGAGGGGATCATCCAAGACAGGTGGTGTGACATAAAGGGACAAGTGCTGGACTGGGAGTTAGGAAGCCTTGACTCAAGTTCCGGCTCTGCCAGTGGCTGTAAGATCTCAGGAATGCCGCAGAACCACCTGGGGCTCAGTTTCCTCATCAGCAAATGATGGTGTTGACTTAGACTACTTTTAAGGTCCCTTCTACCTCAACTATCCCTCTCTTTTTGTTTATAAGATTCTTCTATCTATTTATCTATCACCCATCCATTCATTTATGTTAACAATTTTGGGGAGAGTAAAAATACTATATACATAAGAAAAATATTCTAACAATATGAAAGGATATTCAATCTCCCTCCCACCCATGAAACACAGCACTCTGGATCCTACCTCACTCTAATCACTCATAACACTTTGTTGTATATGCATATATTCTCCATCCTACCTTTTTCCATGTAACTATCTAGAAATGGACCCGCTGAGTGAGAAAAGAGGTACATCTTATACTCTAATAGATACTGCTAAATTGTCCACTGAAGAGGACAATGCTTATTTCTCTAATTCCTCATCAACACCTCATGTTATCAGACTCTTTCATTTTCGTTATTTTGTAAGATTGAAAAGTCATATCTCATTGCTTTTACTTTGCTTTTCAAAAATTATGAAGTTGAGAATTTTTTAATGTGCATAATATGCTTAAAAGCCGTTGATGTTTATTATTTTATGAATCATCTGTTCATGTACTTTGCCCTTTTTCTTTTATGCAACTAAATTTTTTCTTGGAATACAGAAAATGGGCACCCTTGATACCCCCTCATGGAAAGTTGGAGCTTAAAAGACATCACTCTTTAGGCCATTGGGTTACCGGTTGGTGTGGGAGGGAAGGCAGTGAGTGGAATGGCCCAGGAAAGACTTGTGATATTAAAAGGGAGGGCTGTGATAGAACAGAAACACTCAGGACAGCCAGCTAAGAAGGGCTTTTACATGCCACAGGGTTTAAAACAACAACAACAACAACAAACAAAAAACAAAGAAGAATATGCTACCCGAGGGGACCGCATGACCCACAAAGCCTAATATATTCACTATCCAGCTCTTTACAGAAAACTTTTGGGATTGGGATGCACAGAAAAAGAAGAGGCTGAAGATGGCGCAGTCTGGGAGGAAGGAGGAGACTCAGATGGACTGGCTTCTCGGAAGTGAAAAAGAGTCACAAATTCTATCAGATTGGAGGAGTGAACAGTGTTGAGTGTGGCCAAGAATTCAGGTAAGATGAAGATTGGAGAGTGCATTGGGACTGACAGTTTCTGGCTGAGCAGTTTTGGGGGGCATTTTAATACACAGTCTTTCCAGGCAGAGAAATGAAAACAGAGAAAGGGAGGGAGGGTGGAGGGAGAACTGGTCATAAAAAGTGAGTGCTTAGAAAAAGTTAATTCAGTAAAACTGGCATGACTTCTTTAAGACAAGTTATTGGTATTATAAATGTGAATGTGTTTATGTCTTTAAAGCACACCTTAGGTCTGTTTGACCCAAGCTATGAATCTTTCCATTTCTAGTCTCTCACTCTGTAAGGAGGTAAATCTCTAGTGAACGTAAAGACAGAGCATTGGCACTGGGCGAGATCTTGGGGGCAAGTCAGTCCATCCCCCTCATGTTACTGGAGCTTCAGCTGAAGCTCGAAGAGGAAAAGTGACAAGACCAGGCCACACAGTGACCCTGTGGGAGCCACAGGTCTGGCTTTTAATTCCAACTGTTTTCCACTCTATGGCTGCCATTTTATCTTCTTTAACTGGGAGCATCTAATGTCTCACTAGCATCTAGTATATCCTCCATACAAATATTAAATAATTATATATTTCATTTCCAGACAATGTATTTCATTTTTTTCAACCTTCAAATTTCAACACTGTCTTTTGGTTTTGTGAAGTCAATATTATTGAGGTATGATTTACATATGGTAAAATGCCCCATTTGTAGGATTTTGACAAATGTAGACTTGTGTCACTATCACAATCAAGATTTAGAACACTTCCGTCTTGACAAAATATTCTCTCCTATTCCTTCCCACCCCCACCTCTGATCCCAGGTAACCACTGATCTGCTTTCTGTCATTATGGGTTATTTCCCCCTTTTCTAGAGTTTCATATAAATGGGATCATACAGTATATACTCTTTGGGGTTTGGCTTCTTTGACCTGGCATAATGTTTTTGAAATAAATAAATTTATTTATTCAATGTTTTGATTTTATTAATGTTGCATGTATCAGTAGTTTATTCCTTTTTATTGCTGAGCAGTATTTGTTTATATAGATAGATAGATACACCATTACCTATTTACTTGCTGACGGAGATTTGGTTATTTTCTGTTTTGTTTTTGCTATTACGAACAAAGCTGCTATAAGCATTTATGTACAAGTCTTCATGTGGACATGTTTTCATTTTTCTTGGTTAAATAAGTAGGAGTAGAATTTCTGGGTCATATGGTTTGTGTAACTTTATAAGTAGCAGCTGAATTATTTTCAAAAGTGGTTGTACCATTGTGTATTTCTACCAGCAAGATATGAAAGTTCCAGTTGTTCTACATCCTTGCCAGTTCTTGGTGTTGACAGTTTCAAAAATTTTACCCATTCTAGTGGCTGTGGAGTGGTATCTTATTATAGTTTTAATTTGCGATTCTCTAAAAAATAAAAATGTATAGTATTTTTCATGTACTGATTGGCCAATTTTATATCTTCTTTTGTAAAATGTTTAAATCTTTTGCCCATTAAAAAAATTGTTTTTTTTTGTTTTCTTATCATTGATTTGTAAGAACTGTTTATGTATTCTGGATACAGTCCTTTGTCAGTCCTTTCTAATGTATATGAAGATTAGAAGTTGAAATTTTGTTGGAGTTTAATTTACCACTTTTTTCTTTTCATGCTTTTGTGTCCCATCTAAGGAATCTTTGCCTAAACCAAGATTGTGAAGTTGTTTTCCTATTTTTAATTGTAGCAGTACTGCAAATTTAGCTTGCAGAAGGAGGTCTTTGATTATTTCAAGTTAATTTTTGCATATGGTGTGAAGTAAAAGTCAAGGCTCATGTTTTTTCATATGGATATTAAGTTTTTCCAGCACACTTGTTGAAAAGATATCCTTTGCTCATTGAATTACCTTGGCACTTTCATCTAAAGTCAATTGACTATCTGTGCGAGGATCTATTTCTGAACTCTTTATTTCATTAATCTGTGTCTATTCTTACACCAACGCCACATTGTCTTAATTACTGTAGCTTTATAGTTAATATTGAACTCAGTTAGTGTAATTCCTCCAACTTTGTTCTTTTTTCAAAAATTTTTGGCTCTTCTACGTCCTTTGCAATTCCATAAAGATTTTAGAATGAACGTATCGATTTCTTCAAAAAACATGGCTTAGATTTTGATAGGGATTGCACTGAATCTGTAGATCAACTTTTTTTTTTTTTTTGAGACAGAGTCTCCCTCTGTTGCCCATGCTCAAGTGCCATGGTGTCAGCCTAGCTCACAGCAGCCTCAAACTCCTGGGCTCAAGCATCCCTTTGGCTCAGCCTCCTGAGTAGCTGGGACTATAGGCATGTGCCACTATGACTGGCTAATTTTTTCTATATATTTTTAGTTGTCCAGCTAATTTCTTTCTATTTTTAGTAGAGATGAGGTCTCGCTCTTGCTCAGGCTGGTCTCAAACTCCTGACCTCGAGCCATCCTCCCTCCTCGGTCTCCCAGAGTGCTAGGATTACAAGCGTGAGCCACTGTGCCCAGCCTAGATCAATACTTTTTTCACTAAAAAAATCAGAGTGTGCTGGCTGTTATGTGTGATGGCTTTTTTCCTTGCACGTTCTGAGATATTTTTATTGTGAGCTCATATTCCTTGGAAATCTATCTCTTCTAATTTGTTGAGGCCTGGATTTAAAATGTGTTTCCCAGAGGAGATTTGTGTTTATATTTCCCAGGCATAATTTACTACCCTGGCCTACTTTAAACAAAAATTTAAACAAAAATTTTAACTGAAAATAGTTCTCTTTCTGTTGTCATAGAATGATGGTGCCCAATTCCAATAATTTTTTTTCCAGTTTTTCCGTGAATGTAATGGTGAGGAATATTGACCAGTTTATGCCACTATACATGTAGGCAAAATGAAGAAGTTATAAGAGTGTATGTTCTTCACGTAAGATTAACCAATTATGTTTAGATTAGGCCAACTGAGAGAGGACAGTCCTAATGAACTAAAATGGGATTTATTTAGAATGATAGAGCAACTGAATTTGTTTCTTTTATTATGAAATTGAGGCCAATCAGCAACTGATTATTCTAATCCATCTTTATTACAAATGAACAATACATATGTAAAAACAGCTAAGTGTGTTCACTATAGTCACCCACTGGTGATGTGTGGAGGTGTGTTTTTGTCTTGCAGTGTTAGACCAGGAGCGTGTGAAGGTGGAGGGAGAGGGGAAGGGCAACAGGAACTAGCAAGAAAATTAGTGCTCCACCTGTAGGAGTTTTACCTGCATCCATCTGCCCTCTCCAATTTCTAATGATGCATCTTCCATATGGATGGAATGGGCAATTCCAGTATCTTCGAGTACCCTAGACTAGTACTTCTCAAGCTCTATGGTACATAGGGACCACCTGGGAATCTTGTTAAAATACAGACTCTGATTTAGTAGGTCTGTGGTTCAAGCCTCAGATTCTGCATTTCCAACAAGCACCCCAAGGGACCTCAATGCTGCTGGTCCACGGACCACTTTTAAACAGTAAAGATATTTCCTAGTATCTTCATTCTCTATTGGTGCTTTGGTCAGAATCTCATTGAAATATGCCAGCTAAAATCCTATACAGTCACTTAGTTGTGTTATCAAATATCGTTCATTCTATCTAACTATGTTTTTGCACCATTAACCATCCTCACTTTATCCCCGTCCCTCCCCATAACCTTCCCAGCCTCTGGTAACCATCATTTCGCTCTCTGTCTGCATGACATCAGTTGTAATATTTAGCTCCCACATATGAGTGAGAACATGAAAGATTTGTCTTTCTGTGTTTGGCTTATTTCATTTAATATAATGTTCTCCAGTTCTACCTATGTTGTTGCAAATGACAGGATTTCATTCTTTTTTATGGCTATATAATATTCCCTGGTGTATATGTACCACAATTTCTTTATCTATTCATCCATTGATGGGTACTTGCATTGATTCCAAATCTTGGCTATTGGGAATAGAGCTGTGATGAACATGGGAGTGAAGATATCTTTTCAATACACTGATTTCCTTTCTTTTGGATATATACACCCGGCAGTGGGATCGCTGGGGCGTATGATAGTTCTATAATCATCACTAAGTTACGATATACTTTTAAATAACTAAAAAAAAAAAAATGGAATTGGAATGTTCCTAACACAAAAAAATGATACCCCATTTATCCTGATTTGATTAATACACATCATGTTCCTGTATCCAAACATCAGATGTACCCTATAAATATATGCAACTATTATGTACCCATAATAATTAAAAATAAAAAAATTTTTAATATAAAATACGACACAGGAAGGTCTCCATGAAGCGACGGGAAGTTTTAGGGGCAACCTCTATACAAATCGAAGTGCTTCTCAATGAGAAATGATTATTTAGATACTTATCTACAGTAAAACCTTTGGTGATTACTCTTTAGTCTGGAGAGTGAGGCATTTCCTTAAGACGTTTTCCCCGGATGAGGAGCAACCCAGAGAGCACCTTTTCAGGAATTGCATATGGTGCTGCTGAAATTCTCTATCCCTAAGGCAGGGGGCGCTGGCGCTCGGATGGGTAGCTGGAGCCCAGGAGAGCGGCTGCAGGCTGCAGTGCTGAACAGGCTGTTTGTTAGGGGATTGCTCTGATCCAAGAGGAGTCAGGAAACAGAGCCCGGACAAGGGCAGAGGAGAACTGGGACCACAGGTGCACCCAAACCAAGAAACAAAGGAGAAGCCAAGAGACCCATCTGTGCTACAGAGAGAGACATGAAAGAAGTTCAGATGAAGTTAGGAGGAGTTTCTTTATCTAGAGCTTGGGAGGTCGTTGGCCAGGTTGTGACCGGCCAGGTCTGTACCCTGGCAGCTTGCCGTCCCCATCACCTGACATTAATTTATCACCTCATTCATTCTTTCATTCAACAAATATTACCAAGCACCTCCTACCCACCAGGTATTCTTCTGGGTTCTGGGGTTACAATAGTGATCAAAACAGACTCCCTGCCCTCATGGGAAGGAGGAGGTCCACCGATAACAAATAAGCATGTGAGAGACATCAGAGGAGACTATGGAGAAAAATAAACAAGGCAAGAGGATGGAGACCATGTGTCCTGGGGGCATTTGCTGTTTTGCACAGCGTGTTCAGGAATAGTGTCTCCAATGATGGTGCGCAGGACATAGGGGAAGGGAGTGGGCTCCTCCTGCTCTACTCAGGCAGAAACATCACAGATCTTAGTCGCAGTGGACCTGGAAGGGCCTAGAACCTTATATCACCATTAGGCTTTAGTATCCACACCTAAACATTTGTAATGGCCTCAATGAAACCTCATACAATGAGATGCTAACATTCTGTTTTTATTTCAGAAATTTTATTCTAAGGTTATGCCAGAAGAAATATTTGTAGCTTTCAAATGAATTGGACCCACAACTGGATTCAGATGGAATGAGGCTGCTTGGGGGTTCAGGAAGGGCTCTCCTGACCAGGTAATGTTTCAGGTGAGACCTAAAGGATGAGTGAAGGTTAGCCAGGGTGTAGGGAAGGTCTGAGTGGCCCAAATAGAGGGAACAGTATGTGCGAAGGCCCTGAGGTAGCTTGTTCATCTCAAAGATGGCACTTTCAAGATGACACCCTGAGAAATCTCCAAGCAGGGGGTGGTTACCTTCTCCTTAGTTATCAGCCAGATCTGTTATCCACTTCCTCTCTGCAGGTATTTCGGGGAGTGCATATCCTCTGTCCCCCTGTCCTACACTGCTATTGGTGTGTTCAGGATCTTCTTTATATTAGATGCTGGTTCTTTAATTTTTTAAAGCCTTGAAACCATTCCCGTGACTCCTGAAGTTTGTCTCCCTTGGGTCCTGAGGGCAACTGGCCTTCTGGCCCTGAATTCCTGTTCTCTTGAGTCAGTGCCAGGCTTGGCTGGGTGCTCATTCAGTGGCATCTGGAAAATAACTTTACTGCTCCATGTTTTAGCTGTTAAAAAACTGCATACCATTCTATAATCTCACAGTCATATTGTGAAAGCCTCAGTTAAAAAATAAAAGCTTAAGATACTTTGAAGAAAATCTTATATAACTATATTTAGTTTTATACTAGATGGAGCAGAGAACCAAAAAATGTAATTATAAGTGTACCCAGTTTTTGGAAAAACTGATACATGGAAATTCTCATAGCACAGTTATATTTGGAGAGGATTTTTCGTATTAAAAATCACTGCTAGTTTCCTTTAGATAATTTTCCCAGTGTCGTTAAAATCAGATCAAATTTCCAAAACATTCAGTCCATATCAACTTTTTGGCATTTGGAGGCGGATATCCACTGGGCAGAGAGCAGCCTGTCTGTATTGTTCCTTTACCCGCCATCTACTCCCCGCACAGGACTTGCTAGGCCTCTGCTTCTGGAAGCCTCTAAGCTCTAACCCTCAGTTAGGCCCCATCGTGTCCCCCATGGAGATCCTGCCTGGCCCAGGCTCTGGAACCGGAGCTGCCCTTGGAAGACCCTTGGATCACTGGCCTTCTCTTGGTCCCAGACCCATTCCAGTTACTGCTCCATCTCTTCGCTCCTCTTTCCAACAAAACTCTTCAGAGAGTTGTCTATGCTGACTGTCTCCAATTCCTCCCCTCCCATTACCTCTCGAACCCATTTTAATCAGGCTGCCACCCCCTGCACTCCCTGAAACTGCTTTTGTCAAGGTCACCAGCCAAATCCAGTGGACACTGCCCAGTCCTCATCTTACTTGACCTCTAAGGAGCTGATTTTTCTCTGCTGTGAACCCTGGCCTTACCTGGCCTCTGGACCACCCTCCTCTCAAGCTTCTCTTCCCACCACCCTCATAACTCTTTGCTAGTTCCTCATCTGCCCAATCCCTAACCATTGGAATATTCTGGGGCTCAATCCTCAGACTTCTCGCTCTACAGCCACTCCCTAGGTGATATCATTTGGCCATGTGGCTTTAAATATAGTAGTCCTCTCTTATCTACAGTTTTCCTTTTCTGGGTGTCAGTTGCCCATGGTGAACCATGGTCCAAAAATATTAAGATATCTTGAGAGAGAGAGAGACCACATTCATATAATTTTTATTACAGTATATTGTTTTACTTTATTTTATTTTATTTTTTTTTGAGACAGAGTCTCACTCTGTCACTCGGGCTAAAGTACGGTGGCATCAGCCTAGCTCACAGCAACCTCAAACTCCTGGGCTCAAGCAATCCTACTGCCTTAGCCTCCTGAGTAGTTGGAACTACAGGCATGTACCACCATGCCTGGCTAATTTTTTCTATATATTTTTAGTTGTCCAGCTAATTTCTTTGTATTTTAGTAGAGATAGGGTCTCGCTCTTGCTAAGGCTGGTCTTGAACTCCTGAGCTCAAACGATCTACCCGCCTCGGCCTCTCAGAGTGCTAGGATTACAGGCATGAGCTACCACTCCCTGCCCAGTATGTTGTTTTAATTGTTCTATTTTATTATTGGTTATTGCTGTTAATCTCTTACTGTCCCTCATTTGTAAGTTAAAGTTTATCATAGGTATGTATGGGGAGAAAACATAGTATACATAGGGTTTGTTACTATTTGCAGTTTCAGGCATCCACTGGGGGTCTTGGAACGTATCCCCCACAGATAAGGGGGGATGCTGTATATCGTGAAAACTACCAAATTCATGTTCCAGTTGGGACCTCTCTTCTGAACGCCAGACTCATGTATCCAATGGTGACTTGACATCTCCACTCAGACGTTTACCAACATGTCCACAACAGGGCTCTGATTCCACCTTGCAGAACTGGCTCTTTACAAAGTGTGAATAATGGCCCCCAAAGATGTCCACATCCTAATCTCCAGAACCTGTGGATGTTACCATACAGGGCAAAAGGGATTTTGCAGATGTAACTAAGCTAAGGATTTTGAGAATGAGGGAATCGTCCTTGATTATGTGGGGGGGCCCAGTGGAGTCACTAGAGTTCCTACAAGACGGGGGCAGGAGGATCAGAGTCAGAGAGAAAAGGAGATGTGACTAGTGAACCCGAGGTTGGGATGATGCACTTTGGAGATGGCCACGAGCCCAGGGATGCAGGCAGCAGCTGGAGAAGACAGGGAGACAGACCCTGCCCTGAAGCCTCCAGAAGGAATGTGGCCCTGCCAACACCTTGACTTTAGATTTCTGACCTCCAGAATGTAAGAGAAGACATTCATATTGTTTTAAGCCACTGAGTTTGTGGTCATTTGTTACAGCAGCAACAGGAAACTCATACACACAGGATTCATTTACACATGTCAATAAATGGCGACTCCATTTTTTTAGTTACTCCGGAAGGACACTGGAGTTGTCTTTGTTTTTTCTCTTTCTCACACCCCACATCCAACCCATCAGCAAATCCTATTGTGTCTACCTTCAAAATACATCCAGAATCCAACAACTTTCTACGACTGCCACCAGCACCATTCTGGTCTGACCCATCATCACCTCTTTTGTGCTGGATTGCTACAGTCACCTCCTAATGAGTCTGCCCGCTTCCCCGCTGTCCATCTGCAGTCATCCCACACAGCTGCCAGAGTGATCACGTTAAACAGCATTGCTCTCTGAAACCCTTCGATGCTTCCCTCTGCATGAGCAAGCCCACATCCTTGCCATGGCCTAAGCAAGCACCTGATCTGGCTCCTAGACACCTCCTGGGCCCATCCTCTGTCCTTTCCCCTGGCTCCAGTGCCAATCCCACCAGCAGGCACTGCCCCATCACCCTTCAGGATTTCAGGGGTGCTGCTGCGAGTGCTGCCGGCTGACAGCCCAGGTGCTGGGGCTGGCCGTGGCTGGGGAGAGCTGCCTCCCTCAACACCCATCCTGCCCCCTGCCCAGGGCAGCCAGCATCTAATGGCTGAATGGCTCAGGGATGCAAGGGCCCAGCCCCTCTCCCCAGCTGGGGGCAGCTCTGAAGGGTCGTCCTATCTTTGGAACCCCCATGGGGTTGTCTGGGGCTTTCATTGGGACTGAATCACAGCTCACCTCCCTCTGCTCAGTCTTGTTTCCTTCCCTTCTTTCCTTTCCACAGCTTGATCCCAAGAGCACTCCCTGAAAAGCATCATGTGTGCTAATGGTCATCCCAGATTAGCTTTCCAGAACCCAACCTGCGAATCTGATCTCTTTACGATTTCTCCAACACCCCAAGTACCCTTGGCTTTAGGGCCCTTGCAATTCCTTTTCCTTCTGCCTGCAAAGTTCTTCTCCCAGATATTCATGAAGCTGACTCTCTCCCTTCCTCTGAATCTCTGCTCTGATGTCCCATGGCCTATGGCCTTCCCTGATTACTTTATGTAAAACAGCAGACACTGCCGCCATCACCAGCACTGCTATCTCCATGACGCAGATGAGGTTTTCTTCTACAGTATTTATCCCCATCAGATACATATTTCCTTGTTTATTTTCTCTCACTTGTACTCCAGCTTCATAAGGGCAAAGTCATTCATTGCTATTCCCGTGACAACTAGAGTAGTGCCTGCCACATAGTGAGGCTTAGTACCAAGTCAGGCTGGTGCTGGTCTTGCTCTGACCTGATTCTAGTCATGGCTCACTGCCATACCCCCTGTGATGAAAGTTTTGCCTTAAGGATTTCGTCTTGCCCCCTTGGAGCCCTTTGATTCTGTGTCAATGCCTTAGCGGCTTCCATTATGTCATCCACAGCTAAGGATCTGCCTTGCTGTCTCCTCCTCGGTCTTTCTAGAGCTCACAGTCCTGCCCCTACGGCCCAGTCCCTACATACTTGCTGTTAGGCTAGCAGGAATCCCACCTCAGGCTCCAGATGTCCTTGTATTGTCGATTACTGGACCTCCCCCACTCCCATTCAAGTCCCCACTCTTATCAGTGGGTCTGTCCAGGCTCCCTAAACACCATGTCCCAACTAGAAAGCACACCTTGATCTTCAGCATCAAACAGGGCACTGCTACAGGGGAGGAGGTTTGCATTTGGGCCATAACAGCCTGGGTGTGAGTCCCAGTTCTGTCACTTAACAGTGGGGCATCCTTGGCAGGTCACTCCCCATGCAAAGTTTCCCCCTTAGTAAAGCTAAGTCAGTGATATCAGCCCTGCAGAGTGGCTGTACAGTGAGACATGAGGACGTATGAAGAGTATCTGGCACAGAGCTGACAGTCGGTAAATTTCTCCCGACTGCACTGAAATCCTCAGAATCGTCTGCCCCACTGTGTTGAATGGAAAAGTGCCATGTGCTCAGGAGAAAACTCTGAGACTAGGTAGCTCTGTGTGCAAAAGAAAATATTTGCTTGGGAAACCATTCGCTATGATGTGAAGTTCCATGATGATTCCAAACATATTTGAACAATATAACAATCATCTGGGCCGGGCGCGGTGGCTCACGCCTGTAATCCTAGCTCTCTGGGAGGCCGAGGCGGGTGGATTGTTTGAGCTCAGGAGTTCGAAACCAGCCTGAGC
>NW_012149908.1:2508092-2517222 GCF_000956105.1 Propithecus coquereli
GAGTGGATGGGTTTCCCTCTCCCAGCCTCACCTTCACCCGATTTAATGGAAACATTTGTACTAAATCCTGACAAATTCACAGAAGCTTTTCTAGTTCCCATTACTTTGCTCTTCAAAAGGAAGGGAGTAATCGCTTCGGACGTAGGGCGCAGTACAATATATTTAACAGAATGCTGAAAGCAAGTTCAACACAAACAACCAATGTTGGCAGACAGCACAGTTCTCGAGTTATTTTTGCGATGGGCAGGTCTTTCCTTTTTATTCCATTTTCCTCCCTCTTGAGTTGGCTAATGATTTCCAATGACTAGAACTCTGTCCAGTACAATCCAGTTAGTCCACACTGAATACAGAATGTCACTGAGAGATGCTGCGTTGACACTCTTCATTGCAATGGACTCCCAGCGTAGTGAAGATGGAAAAGGAACTGCCGTTGGGGGTGTTCCTCTGTAATCTGTACTCTAGGTCTGGAAGTGGGTTATCAGCTCAGCAAAGAGAATATAAAAACGTGCAATAAGGTCACCACAATTTCTGAATTCTGAGCCATCATCTCTTGGAGAATCAAAACATGTATAGACACATTATGGAAGCGTTTAATGTTTCTCTACGTGGCCAGGTAGGAAGCTTCCTGGTCCAACCTGGGTGAGCAGTTTCATGGCTTGGCAGGCAGCGTCAGGCGTCTGAAGATGTGATGGATCTGTTTATCTCCCTGCAATCAGCAGGCTGCTACAATCACTACCAGCTGCATTTTCTCCGTGATACCGCCAGAAAGAATGTGTTTTAAGTCATTATTGATTACTTTTTAATCCACACTGTGTTGGGAATGCAATTCAATCTGGCAGACATGGTATCTTTTCTCAATGTGCTTTGTCCGTTCCAATTGATAGGGGTAAAGACCGTGTCCTTGAGGATATGAAGTGCGCATCTGAGGAGTCAGGCAGATTCCTTCTTCGTACTCAGCCCAGGATTGTTCAGAGAGTCCTCATTTCCTCCTGGGGAGTTGAGGGCAGGGGTCAAAGGGGTATCTGAATCCCAGGAGAAGCCTTGGCATTTAAACTTCAGTTTTCATTTTTTTTTTTTTTAATTACATGCTCACGGTAAAAAAAAAAAAAAAAATTTAAACAGTGCACAGTGAAGAGTATGCATTCACACCATTGATCTCCTTGGTTCCCATGGCCCAGGGTAACTACCGTTATCAATTTTTTGTGTGTCCTTCTAGAGAGAGCCTATGCATATAAGTAGAGCTTTGAGTCGGGCACGGTGGCTCACGCCTGTAATCCTAGTGCTCTGAGAGGACGAGGCAGGAGGATGGCTTGAGCTGAGGAGTTCAAAACCAGCCTGAGCAAGAGTGAGACCCCGTCTCTATTAAAAATAGAAAAAATTAGCCGGGCGTGGTAGCGCGTGCCTGTAGTCCCAGCTACTCGGAAGGCTGAGGCAGGAGGATTGCTTTAGCCCAGGAGTTTCAGGTTGCTGTGAGCTATGAGGACGCTACTACACTCTAGCTGGGGTGACAGAGCAAGACTCTGTCTCAAAAGAACGGGGAAAGGGGAAGAAGAACTTTGATTTTTAAAATGCATTTTTTTATGTTCAGCTCAAGTGGTTCATAAGATGCCTTTTCCAAATAACTCTCCATGGCAACGTAACTCTGGAACACTCACACGCACATGGACATATACATGTACGCACAGAGTCATTCTTTTAAGCATGAGATGGAGGGGAAATGATGCAACAGAGAGCGAATAGAAGGCATATTACAGTAAACCGCAGTGGTTAGTGGCTTCTCAGATGGTTCCAGACAGCTTTTTGTACAGAAATAGCTCAGTGAGAACCAGCCTACTCAGACTGCAGAACAAATCCCAGGAACTTGCTTTTGTGCAATCTTCTCCTTGAAGCTCAAGTCTAAACACATCAGAGTTTGGCAGGGCTGCACGGGACGTTAGCAGACAGAATGCTTGGGCTTCTCGGGCTCGCCTTGTTTTTTTTCCTCTGAACCAGTGGAATTTTCTTAGAGCTTACACCTGCTCCTCCTCTACCCCCAATAACACACAGCGATGGAAAGCCCCTCACATTTTTCTTGGTTGTGAGGTTAAATAAACACCTAGCTCACTCTCACACTCTAAAGGAAAGGAAAAAAACCACCAGTAAGTACAAAGCTAAGACATACAGTGATATATATATTCACATCTGGCAGAAATAAATCAAGAAAAATCATTTTATCTATGAGGCTGGTCTGAAACTAAGTGATGCATAGTATTATTCGTAAGGTGCATCTGTCTTCAGAATAGCAGTGGCTGATGGGGAGCGATACAGAGTAACTGGATAGGTGGTCGTTCTAGAGATTTTCCGTAACTGAAGCGTGAATGGGGATATTTGAGGACTATCTTTTACCTAAGTACTGATATAGAATAAAAGCACTGCCATAGTTAGTAGTAAAATCAGCCCATTCCAGGAGCCCGAGTAAAAAATCTCTCATCAAAAGCCAAATGCTCATATGGGAGCCACGTGGCCACCAATAGAAAAGGAACATTTCCATTGCAGAGCAGATACACTTGAAAGTCCAGGTCTTATTCTTGGCCAAAGGAGTAGCTACTTGTATAGCTACAGTGATCTTTTCAGGAGCACTTTTCAGTAAGTGCTCCACTTTCATTCCCACCCAGGACTTTATACGAATCACCTCCTTCAATCCCTGTGGTAGCTATTAACAGTTTCCAAGATGCCCCGAACGGCCCTTGCTCTACACACTCATGCCCTTGTGTGGTGCCTTTCCCTTGAAGCTGGGCTGGCCCTGTGACTCTCTTGTAACCAATAGCAGGGGGCAGAAGTGATGCTGTGTGGCTTTTCCAAGGCTAAATCTGGAGAGGCCTTACAGCTTCTGCCTTGGTCCCTTGGAATGCTTGTTCTAGAGAAAGTCAATTGCCATATAAAAAATGAACTCTCCTGAAACTGCCATGTTGTGAGGAAGCCCAAGCTAGCCACGTGCAGTGGCTGAGTGGAAAAAGAGATGCCTGGCCAACCCTCAGCTATTCCAGCCACCCCACACCGTGGACCAGCCCTGGGAATGAAGAAGCAATCTTGGATTTCCAGTAGCCTTTGGGTGGTTCTGGTCCCAACCAACATCTGACCATAACTTCATGTGAGACCCCAAGTGAAGACTGCACTGTGGGTTGGCTGGGCTCATCAGAAATATTAATAGTAATAAATTGCTATTTTTAAGTCACTGCGTTTTGAGGTATTTTGTTACACAGCAATAGGTTACTGAAACAATCTCCACATTAACGCTGGGAAGTTTTGAATCTCACGGTTAACTCTCCAACAGCCATTTCACCCCTTCCGCACTGTGCGACTTGGGGGATTGATCCCGGTATAGCAGTACCCCTGATCAGTCTACACTAGCATTTCTTAAAGTGTGGCCCAGTGGCATCAGGGGCACCTCAAAGCTTGTTAGGAAGGCAAATTCTCAGGCTCTTCTCTGGACCTACTGAATTCAAAACTCCGCCGCTGAGGCACAGTCACCTGTGGTTTAATAAGCCCTTCAGGTGATTCTGTTGCATGCTCAAGTTGGAGAACCACGGGTCTCTATGCCAATAATCATGGTTACCTGTCCCTCCTTGCTGGTGACTGCCTAAGGGACTCAGGCCCATGCAATCCGCACATAGCATTCCTTTGCTGTCAGTTATTGCATTAGTTTGTGGGTGAGGGAGTGGCCCTCTGTCCTGGAGGCAGCCATGCTGACTATGAAGGGAGCCAGGTTTAAGATGCAATTGACGCTGAGGATGGAAAGCAGAGATGCGGAAAGAACCCGGGTCCCTGGTACCAGGGTTTAATCAGCCTGCCCCACCTTTGAACTCCCAGCTATGTAGGTCCCTGAATTGCCTTATTGCTTAGACCCATTTGTGTCAACTTTTCAGTTCCTTTCAGCTAAAAGCACACAAGCAGGTACAGTAGGTATCATGATTTCTGTTTTACATGGGAGAGGTTAGGTAATCTGCACCAGTTCAGACAAGGAGGAAACAGAAGAGCTAGGATTTGAACCCAGGCCTCTGCTGTCAAAACCCACCTTCATAATGAAGCCATTAACAGTGACGTTCGCTCCTTTCCTGAGAGTGGAGGGTTTTGTGTTTGTTTTTGGTGGTTAGGGTCTTGAGAAAACACAAAGGCAGTGGGCGTCTGACAAAAGAAGGGGTACTATGGAATGAAGGAAAGTTCCAGAGAGAGAGAGAGAGAGAGAGAAGATGCACACGAGACAGATAATCCCTGCTGAATTCTATTCAGAGCTGCCCTACGCTCTGGTGTTTCTTCATGTTCTTAAATCAAATGACGTCCTTTCTCCTCTCCTTTCCCCAAACAGATTGACATAATATGTTCTTTTGCGAGGCCAACACTGAAGAGCGGAGAGCCAGTGTTCCTTTCAGGAGGAGGCTGATTGGTCCAAGCAGCTCCGTAAACTGCATCCACCCACACCATTCTACTCCAAAGACACTTCATAATCACAAAAGGAACAATCTGGAAGATTCCAGTTGTCAGCGCAGCTAGAATGTAGCAGCAGCAGGCCATGCCCAACGGGCATCTAGTGTGACATAAATTCAGGATTTTTATAACCTTGGGGCTGGATCCCTGGGCTCTGCCATCCCCTCGGTGGATGCTGGCGTTTGAGGGAGCTCCTGCCTCTCTCCCGCTACACCTCCCCTCCGAGGCAGGTCTGCTCCCACGCACTCCCACCACGGTCCTGCCTCCCTGCGCCCCCCGCAGAGAGGCCTGTGGCTAATTTTAACCTGTAATCTGAAGCCCAGAACAGGGAAGTCCCATGGTCCCAGAGAGGCTATAGCTAAAGGACACTCTTGGGGGAAACATGACACAAGGCTTCGGAGAAACAAGGAAAACAAGAAGGTGACAACTGTTCCCTCTGACAATCATCCAGTTTAAAATAAGGGCAGATCATCGTTGTTAAAAATTCTGATGATGGACTTTCTCCTAATTAGAAAGCGATTGCTATGGGAACCAGAGAGTAAGTAGGCACTGAAGACTCTGCCTCCATCCGACAATTGCCGAAACTCCAGTGATCTGTTAAGTAAATTGATGGCCTGCAGGTTTGGTTTAAGCTTTGCCTTGCATGGCCTTAGGCCTGTTAATGATTTAGTTTCTTATTGTTACAAAGAATATCTCCAAAACCGAGCTGGCAAAATGGGGCATGTCTGACTTCACCTCTCATGGCCGGCAACTCAGCTTCAAGCTTTGTTTGGGGTCCCCCTGGCCAAGAGGGGGTCCATTGAGTCAGCTGAGGGGTTTAGATTTTATTTCAGTTCGCAAAAGGTTGCCATTTTTGCTAACCGTGGTTACTTTTAGTGATTGTAATGGGCCTTCAATAAAGGAAGGCCTCTTGCTATGTGCTTAAATTGGGTCGTTCCAAGAGTGCTGGGCCGTGGGGCTGGAACAGAGATAAAATCACTTGGCTCGCCGCCCCCTCCCCCCTTATTTTATAGAGGAGGCAACTAAGGTTCACAGGGTTTGTGTGGGGCCCAGACAGAACTCTCCAACACTCCCTTCTGGCTATGTGGCCTGCCTTCTAGTTGCAGAAGCCTGAGAGGGCCACCAGGAAGGAAGGGCGGGGCAGGCGGCACTTCTGGGAGGACACTGGGTTCCCGTTGCAGAGGCCTGGGTCAGCCCAGAGTTTGGGGAGACTGGGAGGGGATTGTCAGGACTGTTTTCTGGCGCGGGTGGCCAGGACGCCCCCTCGGAGGGGCCTTCCTGCGGTGGTTGGTGTGGGTGCCTCTGCCCCCTTGGCACCACAGCCCTGTGGGCCCCAGCACTGCCTTGCCCGGGGGAGTCCCCAGAGCAGCTGGGGAGACAAATTCGTAAGTGGATGATTTCAGTCTCTCTCCTGGTGCTCACTGTTAGGTCTGGAGCCGAGAGAGAGACATGTGAAGCCTCATGTGTAGCAAAATGTTTATTTATTTTGAGCATCTGGGTGCAGATGGGTGGAGGCCGAAAAAGGCGTCCACAGGAGAAAAGGGGAGAGCCTTGGGTTTTATAGAGAGCTTTTCTGGGAAGGATAAGGAAAGTACGTTCCCCTCTTGCTACGTGTCTAATACACCCCTAGGAAGGGGAGAAGAGTGGGTTCCATAGGAGGTTTGGATGGAAGTTTGGGGAGGGTGAATTCTTCAAACCCCACACTCACGAGGAGCAGGCTCTGCCCTTCATAATGTAACAGAGTAGTCACCCCTCCTCCCATAGGTATGGAAGGGTAATATTGACAGGGGGGATATGTAACAGAAATGGCTCGAAAAAAATGGCAAAATGTTTTACGTCTCTTTAAAACATCCTCCACTCCTTTTGGAGAACTAGGACCTGCATCCCTGCCTCAGACCAGCGGTCAGGAGGGGCAGGGGAATGTCTTTTGTCCTTTATGCCACAGGAGATGGCTCTAGGGAATTGTCTGGGTGAAGGTCACTAGAGAGATCAAGAGAGATTGTCTTAGCCAAAGATAGGACAGGGCAGAGGTCATGGATTGTTTTAGCCAAAGATGGGATTGGATTGATCAGAACCTTTAAAAACTCTGTATTTCTGCTCAGAAAGAGGATGCTGGTACTTTGAGATGGGAGTCTGCCAACCTCATTTGCTGGCAAATGAATAAACTCCTCTTTTCTTCTCCTCAAACCACTTGTCTTTGTTCTTCTGATGTGGCCTCAGGGACAAATGCCAAACTTTCGGTAACAATAAAACGTTTTAAATATAGAGATGGCGACTAGATTGTTTCATAGGTTATCACTGAACCCTAATAAAAAGTAATTTAGGATTTAACAGCAACCAAAGGAGACTCCTTAGAATGGTCTTCTAAGGGAGACTAGTCAGGAGTCACGTGGGGGAGGGGACAGGGAGTAGGGGCATTGCGACCCCAGGCTGGGTCAAGCTGTGGGGTTCCACAACCAAGCACATCGTCTGGCTTTGGTTCTTCACCCTGATATTGAAGGCAGAGAATGGACAGATGATTTCTGAGGTTCCTTTCGGCAGTTGCTCTTTTTTTTTTAAAAGAAATTATTTGCCTTCTGAAGTTGTTTTTTTATGTCAACTTTATTGGGATATAATTGGACATACAATTTGCCCATTTAAAATGTACAATGTAATGATTTTTATTAATAGTGTATTCACTGAGCTGTGCAACTGTTATCATAATCAGTTTTCGAACAGTTTCCTTACCCCAAAAGCAAACCCTGTACTATTAGCAGTCACTCTCTGCTCTTCCCACAGGCCCCCAGCCCTCGGCAACCATTAATCTACTTTCTCTCTCCATGGATTTGCCTGTTCTGGTGATGTATGTCACAGACACTCACACACACACACACACACACACACACACACACACACACACACATGCCACAAGAAGAGGCAAAAATATATTACATTTTTAATGCACAAGGGGTTGCCCAGTAAATGTTCCCATTCTTCCTCCTGCCTTTTTGAGATCTGAAGTCCTGCTTTGCTTGAGAAGAGCGGGGGACACATGGTTTCCACAGCCCCCACGGAAAGCTGAGCACATAAAACAGACTTGGATGAGAGGTGAATGCTCGCCAGGGCCTGGGCAGGATTTGCGTAGCCAAGCTTTCTGGGAAACTTTTGAAAAGCTGCTTAGATTTGTTTTATTTTTTTCATGAAGTGTTGCAGAGGGTCAACTTGGCTGATGAAGAATGAAATATCCTAGTTAATGATTATGTCGCAAAAGAAGGTCACTGAATCAAATAGTAGGAATTATTTAAGACCTAAACTTCGGATGAATCTAAGGCCTAGACAGTGGGCTCCATGTCAACATCAACCCCTTTATGTAAAGATCCCCCAACAAATACGAACATTCTCAATCTCTCTAGGATCTTTATGAAGGGCTGATGTGGTAGAACGCTTGAGAGCCCACGAGCATTTCCTGTGGGTTATCTACATTCTTCCAATACCTACTGCAGTCTGTGCTCTAGCTGCTCAAAGGAAAATGTTCTTTTGCCAGGATCCTGCATCTTTCTTGGTAAATTTGCCTGTCTTGGTGCTCTGGGGTGGTTGCTAGGGAGCATACTAAGGGAAATTTACTTGTTTGTTGTGTAAGTAATCTTACTAGTAATTACTAGTAAATGGTACCAGTCATTGAACACATACTACATGATGTTTTCTATTCACAAATGGAGTTCTGTTGTTTATAAAACATTTTCACGTGTCTGACCTCATTTGATCCTCACCAAGTATGATCAGCCATGTAGGGCATCTGTCCCCTGGAGTCACTATGCATCAGCTGTGTGCTCTTGGCCAAGTTCCTTCAACTTTCTATGCCTCGGTGTTCTCATCTATAAAACAGAGATCATTATAGTACTTACTTCATAGGGATGAAGATTAAATGAGCTTATAAAGACTTTAGAACTGAGTCTGGAATATAGTAAATAAATGTTCTGTAAGTGTTCCTATTATTATTGTTGTTATTTTAGAAATATGGGAACTAAGGCGCTATGGACTAAATGTGTCTGCCCAAAATTCTTATGTTGAAGCTCTACTCCCTAGTGTGGTGATGGTACTAGGAGGCGGGGCCTTTGGGAAGTGATTAGGTCATGAAGGTGGATCCCATATGATGGGATTAGTGCCCTTATGAGAAGTGAGAGCTCTCTCTCGCTCTCTCTTCCTCCCCTCTCATTTCAGACTTCTCTGCCTCCAGAACTGTGAGAAATGAATGTTTGTTGTTTAAGCCACCCAGTCTATGGTATTCTGTAATAGCAACCTGAACTAAGACATAGGCTTGGCAAGAGTACATGATTTCCCAAGAACACAACAAGTGGCGAGGCTGAAAGCTACACCCAGGGTTCCTGACTCACCATATTAGCGGTTGCCAAATTATCTGCCTGTAAAAATTGGTGTTTAGCAACCATAACAAAATATTGTGCTGTTAAAACAAAATGATCATGGTTTTATTAACTCATAAGAAAAAGTTAACAGGTAGATTTTTCTCAATCTTAAGCTTTTCCCCATGGAAAAGGGGGAGACTGGTTTGTCTACTAGCACTCGCTTATGTTCACAACCAAGCAAAGGCACTCACATAAATATTAATGGGGAAACTCAAGAAATAACTGACCAGGCTTGGTTCAACAGCTTTTTTTTTTTTTTTTTT
>NW_012149908.1:2517272-2623628 GCF_000956105.1 Propithecus coquereli
TTTTTTTTTTTTTTTTTTGAGACAGAGGCTCACTCCGTTGCCTTGAGTAGAGTGCCATGGCGTCAGCCTAGCTCACAGCAACCTCCAACTCCTGGGGCTCAAGCGATCCTCCTGCCTCAGCCTCCCAAGTAGCTGAGGCTACAGGTGCACAGCAAGACGCTTGGCTAATTTTTCTGTTTTTAGTAGAGACGGGGTCTCACTCTTGCTCAGGCTGAGCTTGAACTCCTGAGCTCAAGCGATCCTCCCACCTCGGCCTCCCTGAGTGCTAGGATTACAGGCGTGAGCCACCGTGCCCGGCCAACAGCTTTTTTTTTTTAATAAGTACCTGACCTTGTGATTTAATTGCATACAACATATCGTTGCCATATTTTCTGCAGATATACGTGTTCCTAGGTTAGAGGAAGGAATTAGATATGTAAATAATTTGCAGCAGCCCACAAAAAGCATGTCGTTCAGTAGAGAACACAATGACGTCTAGCTCCAGCACCGAATAAGCACCAAGGCCGCTGACTAAGCCACAGTCCTCCCTTACCAAACAAGAATGCTACCAAATATACATTTACTTTTGTATACTTCCCAGAATCATGTGAGTTTCAGACAGAGTGTATATGATCTGAGTTATTCTTGTAGGAGATAGTTAGAAAAGACAGCAGGACCTGGAAGAGAAGAGGGGAGGAGTGCATGAGTACCTGCTTTTGTCCCGTTGCCTGAGGCAGCCAGAGCAAAATAAACTCAGGTGCTGGAACTCTACTCCTGCTCCTTCTAAGGGCAAGGGAGCTGTAACTGGGCTGTGCTACTCTTTGGTTAAAACAATGTGGCGAAGCCGAGGATATGTAACTCTATGCTGAGGAGAACTGAGAAATCCCCAAGTGTGCATGTGAATGTATTAACTAACAACTTGTTTTTTCCCTCAAGCATCTAAGTGAATCCAGAACTATGGTGGGACTCGAGAAACCAGTCGTAATACAGAAAAAAAGTAACTGAAGATTTGGTTGGAAAACCAATAAACACAGACCACTGGAAATAAAAGGAAGGTACATTCTGAAATGTTTCTGTCCACTAAGGGATGGCAACTTAACACTAATTATGTGGTTCTCCTAGAGTGCAGCCTGTTTTATTTTTCTGAACATTGTGACCAACACTGTTGAATGTCAACCCAACAACCATTTCCAGTCTTCCTCCTCTCCTACCAGAGGAGCTGAAAAGCTAAACATTGTTTTGCAACCTGTATGACCCAATCTGGGTCTATGAGACACAAGGGGGTTCCTGTGGTGGGAAAGACAGTAGAAAAGATCTTTCTCCCTTATTTAAAGGAGATAGATGCAGGAAAATGTCCCCTATGCTCTTCTCCCCATTTTTGCTTTCGATGTTATCATGTGAGGATGTGATGCCTGGAGCTGTGGCAGCCCTCTTGTGATCAGATAAGCCCAGTCTGAAGCTGAAAGCTAATACATAGAAGAAGGTAAGGGTGTAAAGATGAAGAGGGCTCCACTCCTTGATGGAGCAGTTGAGCTGCCAATCGAACCCTGAGGACCACCTAGCTCTAGACTTCAGTAATAAAAGTCATTAGGTGTAAACCATTGTTTGTTTTACCTTACCTGCAGTTGGAAGCATCCACCTGTTACAAATGTAAATATATATATTTAAAAGTGCTTTCATGGGTTCACTGAATATCTTGATTCCCCAGGCTTCCATTTATTCCTCACGAAGTTTTAACCGCTGAGGTTTGCACAGACAGCAAGCAATTCCTGGGGTTGGAGAGAGGCACTGCCTCTTACAGCTCCCCTCGGTACGCTGTGAGGGTCACGCAAACCACAAAGTACTATAAGAGTGTAAAAGAGAAATATTAAAAAAATACTCCTGTGTTAGGAAAAGACACTGACTTTTGTGCTGTAAGGGACAAGATGCAATTAAGCAGCTGTGCCTCTTCTCCTGGGAGAATGGGTGTTGGGAAGCCTGAGGTGGCTGGTTGGGAAGTATTGTAAAAATCTCCACAGAAAGACATTAACTGCAGAAACGACACACTAAGCTGAAACTGTGAGTGCAGTTCCTGGCTTTAAGAGTAAGCTGCCCTGAAGCTTCAGAATCATGAACAACTGATTAGGGTTTACTAAAAACAGAGTATATGCAAAAAGTAAAGAAATTAGTTTAAACTGAGAGGAAAAGTTAGGACTTTATAAAATGTCTGCATATTTCAAGTACTCTTCCTGAAAATGTTGGCCTAAAAATAGTTATCTATCTACATGTTTTTTTTTGAGACAGATTCTTGCTTTGTCACCCAGGCTACAGTACAGTGGCATCATTGTAGCTCACTGCAACCTCACACTCCTGGGCTCAAGGGATCCTCCTTCTTCAGCCCCCTGAGTAGCTGGGACTACAGGCACATGCCACCAAACCAGCTAATTTTTCTATTTTTGGTAGAGACAGGGGTTCTCGCTCTTGCTCAGGCTGGTCTCGAACTCCTGAGCTCAAGCAATCCTCCCACCTCGGCCTCTTAGAGTGCTAGGATTACAGGTGTGAGCCACCGCACGCAGCTTGTATATTTGTGATATGTAAGAGATATTTATTATCTACATCTACTGATCTCTATTTAAGCTAAGGATGCCAAGGCTTAGACCTTGGTGGTTGACTGTGGCCACCACAGTCCCTCTCCAGTGTCCCACAGTCCACGATCCTCTGGCTCTTTGGCAAGAACCTGCTATGGAAACTGCAGAATTAAGGTGGAGCTATGAGCGGCAACATGACTGATGAAGCTCCGCTCTGCAATGCCAGAGAGAAAGCTGTTTCTAGGAAAATGCTTTTCTTTAAAACAGTTCTCTTATTTTTAAAGAAACCAAAGACCCAAGGCAAAGAAAAGGTTTTTAGTCCATTCATACACCACTGATGTGAAATGGGGACCTAGGGCAGACGTGGATGGATGACTAAAATCTAACACACTTCCATTTTTGAAAGAGAAGGTTGAGTCTGCAAATCATTTAGGGCCTTTGTCTACCTCATCTGTTTGCCTTTAGAAACTTTGCTGCTCGACCTCAAGTCTAGTGTATTTGATCCTCTCACTTTGGTACAAGATATCTGGTTGGAGAAAATGAAATGTACCTGAAATTCATTTCCAGGCTACCTTTATATTTCACTTACCCACTTCTCCAAGGTGTTCCTTTGCCTTCCTCTTGAGCAGACTTTTATTACACTGAAGATCAGTCTGCACAGGGTGACTCAAGAAGACCTCAATTTTTCAGGGTGGGAAATTTGCTCCACAGGTCTTCAGGGAAGGTGAAGTATGCGACCCTCTCAGGACCCTTCTGGTGGCTGCTACCTCAGCTGCTTGCTTTAGATATGAACACTTCCTTCCCAAGCTTCGTCAACGCAGAGCTCGCCGGTCAGTAAGCTGTGGGGGCTGTGCTGGGTGTTTGCTGCAGACAGGCAGGCTCTCTGTGCTTGTGGAAGTAGGTCTGGGAGGATCATGCCCTCTAGACAGAAAGCAGAGGTACGAGGTGCAGAGGTGAATTCAGACGATGGCATTTGAGTTTTGTCCTTTCTGAACTTTGGTTATATAAGCTATAAAAGGAAATTCTTTCTTGCTCAAGGTAGTCTGATTTGGATTTCCATCACCTGCAACCTGAATCTTCATAACTATTTATAAAAACGTGCGTCTGAACCTCATAATTTCCCCTCAAACATGTACTTATTTTACACAAGCATGCCAAAGGAATTCTTTCGAATGACAAATATTTTGTAAATCAAATAATCACATTCAAATTTATTTTCTATGTATATCCAAATTTTCAAGTATTAGACTTGTAATTCACCAGTGTTATCATTATACAATTGGATGAAATTAACAGTTGAAAAAGTTGTCCTAGGCAGAAGTTATTCTAGTTTTTCATATTCACTTTGAATGATTAGAAAAGCATATTAGTCACATAGAATTAAATATTTTATTTTAGATAAAAATATTATACCCATTCTATTGGATAATAAAATGTAATTGAATATTTGCTTAAGTAATCAAAGAGTTAAGAAATCATTTGGGTTATAATCAAAGGAACGTTAAGTGTAAATTTGTAGAAAGATATTTTCCAAATAACATTCCAATAAAAGGCTAAACATTCTTAAACATTTTATATACATAAAGAATAAATTATTTCTGGTTAACATGTTTTTGCTTTAGTGCCAAAAAGGGCACAACAAATACGATAAAGTTTCCCAGACACGAGTTCTATAGTACTGTTCACATATCTGCTCAGAATGATGCAAAATTCTTAGAACATGGAATCCCAGGGTAGGCAGGAGAAATGCTTGCCAACACTGACATGGGTAACGGCAGGCAGAGAGGCTGGAAAGGAGACTAGAAACAAGAGGGAAGATTATGTCACTACATACGGCTACAAAGGGAAACGCAGCGTGGAATCTGAGACAAAGACGACCCAGGCACACAGAGACATGTTCGCGGCAGCTCAGGATTTTTGTTTTTCAAGTGTTCAGATACAGATTCCAGCAAGACTTCTGGTTTGAGTCAAGCCTTTCAAGTGAGGTGCTTGGCATACTCAAGGGAAAAAATGAGTACATTCAGAGTTAGTTTTGCTAGACATTAAGCTAGAAAACCAGCTGAGAGAACAGAAGCAATACAGACACATGGATAACGTGTATTAAAAAAACACAGAAATCAAAACTGGTGTTTCCAGTGAAGAACTGTACACACAAACAGGTTTTGCTCATTAACGGCGCAGGAAAGGAGTGGAATTGGAGTTTAGGCTCTTTCAACAAAGATAAACAAAGCGCAGGGAGGGAGAGAATGAGGCAGGGACGCAGAGAAGCCCTCCGACAATGGAGAGTGATTTGTGCACGGAAGGGAAATACAGACAGTCTGTCCACTGAGGTTCTGCTTCAGGCACTGGACGCTCCCTCCCCTGGGCCTAGAGGGGCACAGGTGCAGGGTCCAGCTGCGGTTCATTTCCCCACGTGCTGGATGTAGGTTGCTAGCTGGAAGTTTGCTGGGCATCTTCCGCCTTCCCAGAGCTAATGCCTGATTTCCTAGGGTGCTCTGAATCCCTACGAGCCATGGTAGCGCAGGAAGTCGCAACACCGTGTCTAGTCATGGCATGCTCACACCATCAAAAGGAGTTCATTGTTGCCAAGGCCAAAAAAAGCTGTTCTGTACTGCAAAGAACTCTACAGCAAAATCAAAGGCCTGAATTAGGGACAGAACGATGCACCTGCTATCACCAGGAGGAATGACACGTGGGAATACTTTTAGCAGATGCAAGTATGCGACCCCGCTGTATGTCATTTAAAAAATACTTCATCAGAATATAAGGGCACTTTACTGTTTTTAACCTATACGAGGTTAGTGTTTACTTTGAAACATAATTGCATGCAGGTATTTTTCCTCCTGGGGAGTCTTTATTTTGGAGGTGTGACCTGGTAAGGGTATCTGGGCTCCCTGCCCTTTCTCGAGGCTCTGACTAGCCTAAGTTACACCGACAGTTCCAAATGTGGCCTTCATGGGATGCCATTCACCTAGCCCTTCCATACTCAAGGTAACTGCTAGATGTGCACTCTGGGGGCTATTCTCTGAAAGGGGAGAATGTATCGACAAAATATTTTACTAAGCAGTTAAGACAATTTTTGATCTACTTGAAAAAGACTGGTATTTCACTTTGAAATTATCACTAATGCAAAAGTTTTCTAAAAAGGCAATGACTTACACTTTGCAAAATTTAGAAATGACTCTCAAAGGACAAAAGGTAACTTTATTTTTACCAATGTGGTTGGAAGAGTGACAATGGGGAATTTATTCTACCAATCTGATCAAGAGATCTTCATGTGGTATTGCCACTTAGACTGTGCATGTGTGTTTACGTGGAGAAAGACAGAAAAGGTTCTATCAATGTTGCTATTTCTAAAATGCTTATTTTTGCCCGCCCACATGCTAGTTATTTAACTATTTATTTACAGTCTCACTCTGTCACCCAGGCTGGAGTGCAGTGGCCTGATCATAGCTCACTGCAACCTCGAACTCCTGGGCTCCAGTCATCCTCCTGCCTCAGCCTCCTGAGTAGCTGGTACTATAGGCGTGTGCCACCATACCCAGCTAATTTTTTTATTTTTATTTTTAGAGACAGGGTCTTGCTCTGCTGCCCAGGCTGGTCTTGAACTCCTGGCCTCAATCAATCCTCCCAAAGCCTCCTAAAGTGCTGGGATTACAGGCATGAACTACCATGCCAGTCATTTAAATATGATGAGAATGTGCTTCTCCAAAATACCACGTTATTACCTAAGATTTGTTTTAAATATAAGTGTAAGGTAGGTATGAGAAGGTCTTTAACAACAAAATAAATTGATCTAGATTAGCATGTTGCCTGGCATGGCAGTTCTCTAATTCTGAAAGCCTACAATTTGAGCTGGTCATAGGCAAAGGCATATTCATTAATGACATTAGTTTCATTTATAAAAAGTATACACACAATCTAGAGGCTATCTAGATATCCTACAGAAGGAAAGCTGAGTGCCTTCCTTGTACAAAAAGCAGATGAAGACTACAAGGAAGCAGACTCTGCCCCACACTAAAGTAGGATTCCACGCTGAGAATCAGCAAGTTTTCTAGGTAGTTACTGCCACAAGTAGAGTACTACTTTAGTCCTCAAATCATGAGGGAAAGGAAGATAGAAAAGAGGGAGCGACGAGGGTAAATCTAGCATTCTACAGGTAAAAGACAGACCTCATTACAATTGCATTGCTTCAGTGGGCAGGAAAATTTTCTAGCTGGAATGCAATTAAAAATAACCATAACAATAACTTAGGAAGACAATGGAAATCAAGAAAAAAAAGACCTCCTTTAGGTGTGGAAGTCCATCTGTCTCACTGACATAATCATCAACTAGTGGCAACGATACTGGGACTAACTGAAGTTAAGAACTGGGTCACACCGGCTGAAGAGAATCTGGTGCCTTGATTTAGTTTCAGTGATTCTTCAGCACTTATGAAAGCCACTGTGCCCTTTACACGGAAACCCCAAATCCTCTATGTGACAAAAGATCTGAAAGGGCAGAGAATTATGCGAATGTTTATTGCTGGGATGCACCACAGGTTGGACCGAGGTCACTGTCCAGTTGAGTGGAGGCTTCCCCGCGCTGTCCACCAGCCTCAGTTACAAAGTCAAAGAAGCAGAGACGATGAAAGGAATGACCACGGAATTCCTGACTTCTTTAGGAAGTGTATGTCCATAATTTGCATAAAAATAACATGCACTGTCAACATCAGGGTTAAAATTTGAAACAAGAAAAAAGGGACAACAATCTGGTATTCTTAAGGCAAAACAATAGAAATCTCTTTAAATAGATACTTTATTACATCCACAGGCGATAAAATCCCAGAGCTACTGTTAGGCACGTAAATATAGAACCTGTAAGAAAAAAACAATTGAGAGTATATTAGTTCTATTAACAGTTACTTGAGGGAACATCTCTTTATTAAGAACACACGCAGACACTCATGCACCTATCCACCCAGAAAATAAAGAAAACCTAAAAACTGAGATTGCTCACTGATAGACCACATTCCACGAAACACCTGCCTATGAAAGAAACCCCACACCTTGAAATCAGCATCTTCAAAGTACAAATGTATCCAATATTCAAGAAAACTTTTCAATAAAAGTTTAGAATCACAAAAATTCTATGGTCACAGAGTATATGTATGTGTACTATACAGGGACACATACTTTAAGGTAAAGAGCAAAATTTAACTGTTAAATACTGCTGTAACTTCACAATATTTGATTAATCCAAAATGTTAAATTTGACTTGAAATAATGGCTAATTTGGTGGGGAGAGGATACATGAATCTTCATTGCCTCTTTTGGCTCAAAAACCGCAAAAGCAAAAACAACTCTTTAAAAGGAGTGTCACCAATTCAAGGATAAAGATCAGAACTTTAACATCTCTCATTTTCTCCATAAAATATTCTATCTTGAATTTCACTCAAATCCCAAATAACTATAGTTCAATTATAGTATCTTATAAAATTTAAGATCCTATCAACCGTAAAGTTACATCCTTATTTTATTTACTACTAAGAAAGAAAAAAAGCCAATGAAAGTATGATACTCCATCTACAGGGAACTATAAGATGCCTTCCAATTTCAGAGACGTAAAATATGAAAAAAAGTGTTAGAATCAATGAAATGCAGTATCTGTCATTGACTTTATTTTATAAATTTGATTCATTTTCTTTTGAGATTGCTTTAAATACTTACATATAGAACAGCTTACCTGCCAAATATTTAATATTGTCAAGCTTGTGCGACTCGAGCATGGTTTTGAGGCCTGCAACCTCAGTTTCTATCTTCCTGTCTGTTTGGGTGAGGGCCCGATCTTGCTGGGCATGCTTTTAAAACAGAGTCACAGCATTAGACCACCGTGGGTACCGTGCCCTCTGCTCTCCACCTCAAGAACCTCCCGACAGGACGCGGCCACAGGGAAACCTGGGTAAGACTAAGGAGGGCTGGCCTTCAGTCTCAGTTCTACTATCCTCACGCTATCCGTAACCCCTCTAGAGGCCTCAGTTTCCTTCTGTTTGAAAAAAGGAAAAAAAAAATACCATTGGCCTTGCCTTCACACAGGCTATTTAGAGAATCTAACGTGATGATCGATGTGAAAAAGCTTTTCTACGCTATATGGTGCTCTACAAATGATGGAGCGTTAGGAAGCCAGTCTTACTCGATGCCAATGACTATGTCTCATCATTCTAAACCCTTCTCAGTGAAAGGCAGACAGTAAACTCGAAAATGCTCTCGAGAAATGAATGGAGCCTTAGGTAATCTAAAAGCAGCAGTGCTTGTCTTGATAACTATTTCTAGTCACATTTTTAAAAAGCTTTCTTCTTTCACAGTTTGAAGAGCAAGTATTTCATTAATATGGGGGTTGGCTACCAACGACCAATTTGTGTCCTTCTCTAAATATAAGACAGTAAAAGGAGATACATAATTAACCCCTAAAAAGCAATGGATGATGTTATAAAGGGCTATATAATTGTATTAGTGCATAAAAGCACTGGGAATGCTTCACTAAAACTCCTAAAGCAACTAAGTAGTTCCCTACAGCTACCAATTCAGGCAGAGAATAAGGAAATGAAAGCCTGCATGAGTAGAACAGTATTCCAGAGGAATATCCCAGTATTGCAAAATTCTCTCATGGAAGCCTCTTGTGGGTTTCAGAGGTCCCAGCTAACACAGTATGGAAAAGAAGTAGTAATGCATGCCATAAATTAAAAATACAATAAGACATCTCCATTCCTTACTATTCTTCAATTACTGAGATTTAAACTTTTTAAATAAAATGTTCATTAAGAAAAATAAACTTTCATTAAGAAATTTTAAATCTTTATTGTCTTTCATTCACGTAACAAATTATCTTTCATTATTTTTCATTAAGATAATCTAGTATATTGCTAAGGGCAAAAAAATCCTATGCTGCTCCACTTCTTGGTACATGCCCCCCAAAATTGAAAGCCGGGGCCACAGCAGATCCTTGCACACCCACATTCATAGCAGCATTAGTCACAAAAGCCAAACGGTGGAAGCCACCCAAGTGCGCACTGACAGATGAATAAATAAAATGTGGTATATACACACAACAGAATAGTATTTGGCCTTAAAAAGGAAGGAAATCTTGTCATTGGCAGTAACATGGATGAACCTTGAGGACATTATGTTAAGTGAAATGAGCCTGCCACGAAAAGACAAACACTGTAGGATTCTACTTATATGCGGTATCTGCAACAGTCAAACTCATATAGACAGAAAGTAGAACAGTGGTTGCCAGGGGCTGGGGGAAGAGGAAACAGGGAGTTAGTGTTTAAGACATATAGAGTTTCGATTTTGCAAAACAGAAAGAGTTCTGTGATGGATAGTGGTGATGGTTGCTGAAAAACGTGAATGCACTGAACTATAAGCTTAAAAACGGTTAAGATGGTAATTTTTATGTTGCGTATATTTCAGCACAATTAAGAAAAATCCCATGACACTAAATCTGCATATACCTTCCCTTAATGCATCATTATGAATAATTATACATGAGATGAAGCAAAAATGAATAAAATGACAAAGAAAAGTCAAAGCGTCATTTCTTACCAACGCCATTATTTCTGTTCTTAATTCCAGCAGCTTCTTTTCGTTCATTGAATACTGAAACAAACACGTAACACAGGTCAGAACCTGATCCACTGCTCCCTCTTCTCCTTCTCTGGTGCCTTAAATATTCTGGTCTTAGTAAATCCTAGAATATGTAACACCAGAAAATCACCTATGGGATGGAACAGCCTACCCACCTCTTTCTGTATATCTGTTATTTGAGGTTTCTTATTTATACTTACTTATTCATCCAATATCTGGTTTGCCTTCTGTCATCTGTCACCTCTCTACTGTTTATCTCTTCCCTGTGCTGTAGGCACCTAGGTCTCTCCCACTATTACGATATAATAACATTCCCTGGGGGCAATTTAGAGGGATACTGAGTCAGACGCTTTTTTAGCTTTGAAAGGGCTAAAAATGGTGGAGATCCACCTCAATTTAGGAGCTATCCTAACATAACTACAGGCAAAACAGGTCACTACTCGAGGCTTAGACAAAAGACAAGAAAGATACAAAGTTGGGGAAAAAATATCTGCAAGGTATATTATTCTGTGACAAAGACATTGTGTTGTGATTATAAAACACAACTAAATACATAAATACAAAAAATACACTAAATCATTACGTTGGTTTTAATAATTAAAAAAAAAAAAAACTACTCAGGCATAGTCACAATCCAGTGTTGCTAAAGGAATTGATTCTACGCAGAATTAAAATATCTTGCC
The DNA here is from genome assembly GCF_000956105.1 of Propithecus coquereli. NCBI lineage: Eukaryota > Metazoa > Chordata > Mammalia > Primates > Indriidae > Propithecus > Propithecus coquereli. The sequence goes on from NW_012149908.1 coordinate 2,528,127, forward strand.
TTGGCTATTAATGTCAGTGAAAAGATTTAGCACAGTTTTGTTGGCACTAAGATTAAAATCAGACATATCTCTTTAGCAGTGAGCATTAGGATACACACACACGTATGTATTTTTAGAGATAGGATCTCACTCTGTAGCCCAGGCTGGAGTGCAGTGGCATGATCATAGCTCACTGCAGCCTCCAACTCCTGGGCTCCAGCCATCCCCAGCAGTAGCCTCCGCAGTAGCTAGGACTACAGACGCACAGCACACTATGATGACCAACTAATTTTTTATTTTTTGTGGAGACAGGGTCTTGTTATGTTGCCCAGGCTTGTCTTGTACTCCTGGCCTCAAGTGATCCTCCCGACTCGGTCCCCTCAAAGTGCTGGGATTATAGGTGTGAGCCTCTCTGCCCAGCTGGGTATTAGGATTTAATTGAGCAAATGACAACCTGCAATTTAATTATTTAGCCAAATTTAGCAGTGGGGGGGGGGGTTGTATACCAACTTTAGTGACACTAATGTTAATAAATTCTGATAATCCACTACCATCAGACCAACCTGCAATTTAAATGAAGAATTTTAAGACCTAAGTTAACATTGTAATAGCGGAAAAAGTTAATGAAAGTATCTAGATACTTTCTAGCTATAAAATGTTCTCGTGGTACTAACGTGGCGATAAAGTATAAAAACAACATTTCTTAGAAGTGGCAATAAAGTATAAAAACAACATTTCTTAGAAGTAAAAAAAAGAAAAACAAAAACAAAACCCCAAACTAAGGACTAGTCACAAAACCAAAGAACAATGCTCTTTAAATGTCAGAGTCTGAGACCAGGAGAGCACTATGCAACAATCACCACTAGAGGGCGGCGAGGAACTGGATTTTCCACCCCTTTAAACTCTAGTCTTTATTACCTCGACATTGATTCATCCCCAAGAGAAGCCTGAATCTTGACATTGCTGTGATTTTTAAAATAACATCTATGTGGCTCCATCTCCCTACACTACAAAACAGTTTACATGCCATACTCCTATTTTTTTGGGGGGCAGTCTCACTCTGTTGCCCCGGCTAGAGTGCAGTGGCATCAGCCTAGCTCACAGCAACCTCAAACTCCTGGGCTCAAGCGATCCTCCTGCCTCAGCCTCCTGTGTGCCTGGACTATAGGCATGTGCCACAACACTCGGCTAATTTTTCTATTTTTAGTAAAGACAGGGTCTCACTCTTGCCACCGTGTCCGGCCGCCATACTTCTTTTGAAACTGGCTGTAAATATCACCACAGATAATTGAATTTTTAATTTTATTATAACTTTACCAAGAGAATGAAAGGATCAAATAACTCATCTTCATCAATGCATGTTATTAATACACACACACTAGCAGTGCAATATACTATCACTCTGTGCTTCAGAGTAATCTACATTTAGGCTTCCCAAGAACAACTCCTCAGCTAGGTTAGTAAATCACATAAACTCACTATGTTCATGTCCTATATTTTCCAATCTCCTAAATGTATTTCTTCCCAGCTTAGTCAGCTACAGGCATAGCCATCTTCCTAAATCAGGCAAATTCAGAGTTTTTCCTAAGTATACAACTTACAAGGTAAAAAGGTGACCAAAAGTAATATGCTTGTGGTCATTAAATATTTTAGTAATACTAGGTGATTTAATCTTTTTCAACACTTGTTGAAAAGTGTTAGAAGACTAGAAAGGGGGTAACATGGCCATAATTATTATTTGTGTATAACAAAGCTCAACTTAATTCTTGAAATCCAGTGGCAGTTCCAAAACACCATTAAGTTACTTGTTTGCATTTCAATGTTACCCTTATCAGAGCACATTTTAACTGAAAACAAATTGTGAAAAATGAGGAGACAGTGAACAGTTGTGAGTACTTATTTTCTGCATGTGTATTCAGTTTTGCGTTAGTGAAAAATGCTCTGTCTGCCCTATTTCTCAAGTTAAGAATGAAAAAGGTATCTAGCTAATGTCACCAAATCTGAATAAGCTCTGAGCAAGAAGATAGATAAACATCCACACAGGTTAAAAATCATTAGAGGCAACGCAACCCATGTTTTTATTAAAACATTCAACTTCTCGTTGCATCTAAAAGACAATATATAAATATGTTTTTTTTTTGAGACAGAGTCTCACTCTGTTGCCCGGGCTAGAGTGCCATGGCGTCATCATAGCTCACAGCAACCTCAAACTCCTTGGCTCAAGAAATCCTCCTGCCTCAGCCTCCCAAGTAGCCGGGACTACAGGCGTGTGCCACCACACCTGGCTAATTTATTCTATTTTTAGTTGTCTAGCTAATTTCTTTCTATTTTTAGTAGAGACAGGGTCTCACTCTTGTTGAGGCTGGTCTCAAACTCCTGACCTCAAGCAATCCTCCCGCCTTAGCCTTCCAGAGTGCGAGAATTACAGGAGTGAGCCACCATGCCCGGCCTAAATATGTTCAATCTTGAATTTCAGTGTAGAATTTCATATTACTTAATATTAATAATTTCATATTATTCAAGTCTAAGATAATCGACTTAACTTTTGTAAGATTAGGGCCTGTGGAGATTTAAATCAGTATTTAATAGACCAAGATTGAGTATAATTTTTTTCTTAACGTCTATGTATTAAATAACATACAATCCAGTTTCAGAAACAAAAAATTCGAACTCAATTTGACCAAGATTTTAATGTTACTTTTGAAAGCATCAAATTTAAGCCCTAATCCAAAATATAATCAAAGAAAAACTGTCTGACACTCATAAACAGGTAAATATTTAACAATAGCTGTGACTTGTACATAAACTTGATTAATGGAGCATTCCATCCTGAAAAGAAATTAATACATCATCTATTTTTAAAAAAGGAACATACCAATTCTTTTACTCTGCTCTTTTCTAGATTGAAGTCTAACTTGGTATCTGTTCGGACTTTGACCACTTCATCCTAGTAGGAAGGCAAACAACAAAGAGAGAGAGAAATCCAAAGTAAGAAATGCAAACTCTCTGCAGGCCGTGAAGCCAGAGATCCCCACCTGTGTGGCCTCTACTCTAGCGAGCCAGCCAGGGAGGGGCACCGCCAAAGGCGCCCAGAGAAGGGCCTACCCACATCAGAGGTCTCTGGTCAGCCCTGTCTTAGGACTTCCCATTTACATATACAAATAATCCCTTTTTACACTTAAACCAGTCCAGAGTGGATTATTGTTGCTTTTAACCTCAAGATCCCCATATTATCTCCTTGTGGAAGTTATGAATAAACCTGTTCCTTAGACAACTTTGGCAAACAAAGATGAACTCAAAGAAGCAAAATATTAAATTCTAGTTTCAACAAAGCCTTTTCTCCGATATTCATCAAAAATCTTTTCTTCAACATCAACGTACTTTCCACTAAAAAAAACAGCTGGCGCAGTAAGCATTTAAAAATCACATTACTTCTCTAAAGATGATCTTTTTTTTTTTTTTTTTTTTTTAACTTTTTAAATAGAGACAGGGTCTTGCTCTTGCTCAGGCTGATCTTGAACTCCTGATCTCAAGTGATCCTCCCGCCTAGGCCTCCCAGACTGCTAGGATTACAGGCATGAGCCACAGTGCCTGGCCTAAAGATGGTTTCTTTTAAGAGAATCTAATGGTTCCCTCCATGTGACTACTTCAGAAAAATTTTGACTTAAAAATTAATCACTCCTAAAACAGAATTTTCTTAATGAATGTAGTTACAGACATTAGTAATTCATTCATTGGCTTCTTGGCTGAATCTTCCAATGTGTACTTTTGAGGCATACACAAACATTTCACATACAATTAAGTTTTTAAAAACATATTTCTGACATTATAAGTTCATATAATTACTAACAAGTTAGCAAACAGGAAAAAGAACCTTACCATTACTTGTTGTTTTAACTGATGTAGTTCGAGTTTTATTTTCTAAAAACACATTAAAAAAAAACAAGAATATGTTTAGAAAGTTAAAAGAATATAAAACTTGGTGATCAACTAATATTACAACATGTATTTATGCACAAGTTCAAGTTCTTTCCTCATTCAATACAACCTGACTACAATAGTGGTAGTATAATACATGTATCTTGCAATCACTTTTAATTCATCTTGAAGATTATACACAACAATTAGTAACAGGATTGTTTTTAACATATACATTTCAAACATAAACATTTGCAAGGTCACTGAAGAGTGATCCTGCTTTTTTGACTGCTTCCTTTGGTTTTTCTTTTAACGAATTTTGCTCTCGAATAACTGATTTTAAGCACAACTTGGAAAGTTTCAAATTTCACCCTTTTGCTAGAAGGTTTCTCATGAGGCTAAGATCAACAGGCAATAAATGGCCTTCCCTTATGGGACTTTAAATAGGACCGAAAATAAAAGGAAGATGTATATGTAGAGTGTACTTATTTAAATTCTAATCCCATATGCCTCACTTAAATGAAATGGATATTTTGCAGCAGAACTTGTTCATAAAAACTAAAAACTGGAAACAATCCTAATATACAACACAACAGAATGACGTGGTATATTCATATAATACTATAGACAATGAAAAAAAATCATCTATTGCTACAAGACACACTGCATGATTCCATCAAACGAAGTTCCAGAACAGGCAAAACTAGTCAACGGGCTATCAGCCAGGACAGGGCTTCCTCTGCGGGAGGCGACACGGTTATGAGAAGGACTTCTGGGGCAGCAGCAACATTCTACTTCCTGATCTGACCAGATGTGTACACTTAGTCAAAACACACCAAGATGTACACTTACGCGAGCTCTTTTGTGTGTGTATATTATACCTCAACGGCTAACTAGAACAAAGTTTGTAAGTGTGAGTAGCTGTGTAGCTTTACCTCATTTTCTGCTCTCAGGGCTGAAAATTCACTCTTCTCCAAAATAATCATATCCTTTTTCACATTAGCAATCTGAGACATTATTTGCTGAAGAGTGATCTCCTAGGAAAGGAAAAACAAAACATATAATCTAGTCTATCCCGGGAAGCCCACCTCCTATCTCTACCTTGCATCATCTTAAGAGAAACTGGAGGGATGTGGACAAGAGGAAGGGTTCAGTAAGGTCATCCTCTCTTCCTAAATGAGAAAAGGAAAAGAATAAAAACACACATCTGGTATCATCACCAAGTGAACCACAGTTATTAATAAAGGGGTGGCAGTCTGAGGACTCAAAAACATGATGCTATAATATTAATACTGTAATTCTGGCCATATCTCCATTTTTTAAAAGATGTTTGGAATAGTCCATTTTCAAGCACGGTGAGCTTTTAAGCATAATGATTCTACAATAGTTGACTAAATAGCTTTGAATAAATATTTTTTATGCCACAATAATCTTTTGCCTCTCAACTATGGCTAAAATTACTATTAACTTTTCAACCAAATATTATCCAAAAAATTACATTAATACATTACTACAAACAATATCCCACCTTTAGATTTCTAATTTGCCAAACCACCAAAGCTAACCTGCTGCATCTTGGTGACCATGTCTTTGTAGACGACATCCATGTTGGCCTCCATGATCTTGACCAATGCAGATACAATGATTTCTGCTTGTTGAGTAGTAAACCCTAGGCAAGCACACAAACAAAATCAAACATACTTGGAAGAACCCCAACACTCCACAGCAAACTTACACATTCACATGAGTGTCTGAATGCAGATGCGGGAGAAAGCAGTGTGGTAGGAGGAGGGTGACGAGACTGGAGCCACAGGCCATGATGTGTCTGTCACTTTGAGCAAGTATGAGACATCTAAGCCTGTTTCCCCTTATAAAATGAGCTGGTTGGGCCCAGGTATCAAAAAACATATTTTCAGAGAATGTTTAATGACACAGGGCATGTCTGCAACTCAATGTTAAGTGAAAAAAAGCAAGAATCAAAATTATAAATGCAAGGCCGGGTGCAGTGGCTCAAGCCTGTAATCCTAGCACTCTGGGAGGACAAGGTGGAAGGATCGTTTGAGCTCAGGAGTTTGAGACTAGCCTGACCAAGAGCGAGACCCCATCTCTATTAAAAATAGAAAGAAATGGGCTGGACAACTAAAAATATATACAAAAAATTAGCCAGGCATGGTGGCTCATGCCTGTAGTCCCAGCTACTTGGGAGGCTGAGGCAGAAGGATCACTTGAGCCCACGAGTTTGAGGTTGCTGTGAGCTAGGTTGATGCCACGGCACTCACTCTAGCCCAGGCAAAAGAGTGAGACTCTGTCTCAAAAAAAAAAAAAAAAAAAAAAAAAAAAATATAGATGCAATTATTGTTTTTGTAATTTAACAAAGATTCACAATAATTTTTATTTTCTTCTTTATATTTCTCTTTGTTGTACACATTTTCTACAGTGGACAATATTTCTTTAATTTTAAAATACATATGTAATTAGAAAATGATTTACTTAAATAGGAGAGCTCAATTGTTTTATATCTAGCATAAATTAGTCAAATCATTGACTATATAAAAGATAAATAGTAATCTGTTAGTTAACTTATTTAATGTTAAAAGATAAAATAAGTTTTCACTTTCCTCCACAATTCTCTTCAGTAACTAGTGTGGGGGGGCCAAACTGGAAAAAATATGAACTTTGATACTCAATAAATGATGATGAATTGAAGTTAGAGATTCAACTCACCCGTGTTACTGTTTTTAATAACTTTAGATAGGTAACTCATATTTCACATATGAAATTCTAATAAAATTCTTAAAACTGAGTGCTTGGAAAATAATTCTATTAAATGCTTCCATCTATAAGAACTTCAGAAGAATCTATTGATTCTTGTACATAACAGTGTATTTTTTTTGAATAAAGTGGTAATTAATACAATTTGTTTGGATGTGATGAAGCATGGGACTATAATTAACAAAAAACCAAAGATTTAAAGGAGGAGAAAATAGCCTCCAAAGACCTACTCCCATCACTTCATTAAAAAATGCTTGAATTTTTCAACATGTGTACCATGCACATCCAGAAAAAAAACCCAAAAGTTCATCTACCAACATGTTAATATTGTTTAGCTCTGGGGTATTGGGACTGTGAGTTTTTTTTTTGTTTTTTTCTTTTTTCTTTTCTGTCTTCCAATTTTTTGAAAATACACATCTTTTACAAATTTAAAACTTTATTAAGAAGAGTTCATGGTTAAACATAATTACGTTTGGCAATGATGAGAAGAAAAATAGAGACTGAAAGAGAACTTATAACCACCTGTGAGAGGAGAGAGAAGAAAAAGTAGAAGTTAAGCCTGAAACCCTACTGAGTTATGAAATACAAATAAATTTTTTACAGAAACGAGAGAATTGGATACGACCAGGGTTAGTGAAATTACAGAGATATAGGCAGTTTTGTTCATCAAGAGACACAGCTCTGGATAAAGAAAGGGTGGAACAGTCCTTCCTGGCCTCATGCTAAGCCGGTCATCGCAGACACCCATCATTCATCCGCATCGGGGTGAGGAGCCCCTCCCCACAGTGTACTCTGGTGTGGTCCTCACATCCCAGGTCTTGGAAGATGCAATCACCCATGGGTCAAGGTTTGAAATCAAGAAAAATAGGAAGACTTCTGCTTATCAAGGTAACGTTACATGTCCCCCACCTCACTGCTACTTTTCTCTTTTAAACTCTGAACTTAAAGAAGTTTTGGTTGAAAAAGGCCTAATTTTTCAGGTTTGACAAGAAAATTATTACACAGTATTCGACTGTTTTTCCAAAGTGCATTCATGCACATGTCATTTAACATTCAAAAGGATCTTTGGAATTCTTTTTATACCCATGCTACAGATGAGCAAATAGAAACTGAGAAAGGGAAAGGGTTTCCTAAGCTACACGACTAGAAGTTGGCAGAGTTAGGCTTGAACCCAGAGCTCTAACTCCCCACAGAAGCACTGAATAATTCATTGCATCACTTTGTCTTAGGCATGTAAGGCACACCTACAGAGGGTAGCTTTTCTGATATGAACATGTACAACTGGACAAATACACAATGAAGTAAAAACACAGGTACATTTATTCCAAAAGCATAATCTACACTAATTTGAAATTCTGATTTTGAGAATCTGTCACAGAATAGAAAATTATAATTGGTGTATTTGTCTAAATATGGTTACGTATGAGAATGTTCCCTACACCCTAAGTGCGCTTTGAATGAATGCCACATATACCAGAGCAATCTTTTACGTTAATTAGCTCAACAGCAATAAGGGAGAATGTTAGCCTGATTAGTAAAAAGAAAAAGAACACAGTATGTTGAAATTATCAAGAATTGCCACCGAGCAACATTTCAATTTCACAAGATTTTAAAAAGCACACAAGATGCACAGTCATAAAACCATCACTTCTGTGCTTCAGACACAGTTGTCATAGGAATCATTCCTTAGCTTTGCTGATTTGTGTCTAAATTTTTACCTATAACATTATACTTCCATGGTGATGTTATAAAAATATACTTCACTTGGACAGAGTGTAAGATAAGTCTCCATTGTAATGATAAGCAAAAGTGTCCTTAAATAATGAGGGCTTAAAAAATGGAGACGGACCGAAAGATTGCCTTAAAAGTCAAAGAGAAATATGAGAAATCAAATGAAACCATAAGAGAAGTCATAGTTTACAGTGTTTTCTAAGGTACTGAGGGACCAACGAGAGAAGATTACCATTGTCTTCAAGCAAGCACACTAAGGCATGGGTGTCAAAGTAGAGCTTCCTACTCCCAGAAGAGGTGAAATCTCTCCTTTTGCGCTCCAGCTGCAGGTACCCAGCAGACAAGCTTAGCTCTAGGACGGAAAGAAGAGTTCAAAACAGACAATGCTAAACCAAAGCAACTTGGCACCATGAGGAAATAAGGCAAAGCCCAAAAGCCTATCTGGTATTTTGTAACAGCTTCATTCACACAGAATTCACACATTGTACAATTCACTTGTTTCCGGTATGTTTAGAGTTGTACAACCATTCCACAATCAAACTTAGGACATTTTCCATCACCCCCAAAACAAACTGTACCCATTAGCTATCTATCACCTTCCAATTCCCCAAGCCCTTCCCCAATCCCCTCACCCACATCCAAGGCAATCACTAATCTATTTTCTGTCTCTACCGTTTGCCTACTCTGGAGATTTCATATATATGGAATCATACAACACGTGGTTTTTTGTGACTGGTTTCTGTCACTTAGCACAATGTTTTCAAAGGTCATCCATGTTGTAGCTGCGTCAGCACTTTATATTTCTGAATAATACTCCATTGTATAGCTATACCAAATTTTGTTTATCCATTTATCCGTTGAAGTACAGTTGGGTTGTTTCTATTTCTTAGCTATTATGAATAATTGTATACACATAATGTGTGTTTTTTTTTTAAATTGTTATGCAGGCCTGAGAGCTTCTTCCATCCTTGTCAAAGGCAACGCTAACCTTCTCTCCTTCCATACAACACTAGACACAATGTTTTCAATTCTCTTGAATATATATGTAGGAGTGAGATTGCCGGATCATATGGTAACCCTATGTTTAATTATTTCAGGAACTGCCAGATTGTTTTCCAAAGCAGCTACACCATTTTACGTTCCCACTAGCAGTGCATGAAGGTTCCAATTTCTCCATTTCCTTGTCAACGCTTGTGATTGTCTGGGCTTTTAAAAAATTATAATTATCCGAGTGGGTATGAAGTGGTATCTCATTGTGGTTTTGGTTAGCATTTCCTTGATGCCTAATGATTTTGGGAATTCTTTCACGGGCGTATTGGCAATTTGTATACCTTCTTTGGAGAAATGTCTACTCAAGTCTGCTATGGTTGGATGTGTCCCCCAAAATTCATGTGTTAGAAACTTAATCCCCAATGCAACAGTGTTGAGGGGTGGGACCTTTAAGAGGTCATCAGGTCATGAGGACTTTACCCTTGTGAATGGATTCATGCTGTTATCTTGGGAGTGCTTTAGTTATCCAGGGAGTGAGATTTCTGATAAAAGAAAGAGTTCACTGCCTCCCCTCCCCCAACATGTCCTTTCTCCTTCTGCCATGGGATAATGCAGCAAGAAGTCTCTGGCTAGATGCAGGTCCCTTGATCTTGGATTTTCCCGGCCTCCAGAATTGTAAGAAATAAATTTCTTTATAAATTACAAACCTGTGGTATTCTGTTACAGTAGCACAAAACTAAGTCCTTTTGCCCATTTTTAACTGGGCTTTTTTATTACTGAGCTGTAAGAATTCTTTACCTATTCTAGATGCAAGTTCCTTATCAGATTATGATTTGAAATATTTTCTCCCCTTCTGTGGTCTGTCTTTTCAGTTTGTGATAGTGTCCTTTGAAGCACAAAAGTTTAATTTTGATGAAGTCCAATTGATCTGTTTTTTTGTTACTCATTCTTTTGATAGCATACGTAAGAAACCACTGGCTAATTCAAGTACACGAAGATTTACACCCATGTTTTCTTCTAAGAGTTTTATAGTTGCAGCTCTCACATTTAGGTCTTTGAGTCATCTTAAGTTAATTTTTGTATATGGTGTGTGGTAGTGGGCTCAGCTTCATTCATCTACATGTAGATGTCCAGATGTACCATCTCCTCCACTGAATTGTCTTGTCACCCTTGTTGAAAACCAACATACTGTAAGTGTGAGGGTTTATCTCTGGGATTTTTTAAGATTTCTACATATAGGTCAAATCACCTGAGAATGATAGTTTTCTTTCTTTCTTTCTAATCTCGATGATTTTTATTTCATTTTCTTGCCTAACTGCTCTGGGTAGGACTTTCAATACAATGTTGGATAGAATAGCAAGAATAGACATCCTTTTCTTGTTCCTGCTCTTAGGGGGAAAGGATACACCCAGTCTTTTTCCACTAAATATGATGTTAGCTGTGAGTTTTCATAGATGCTCTTTATCAGGTTAAGTTCTCTTCTATTTCTACATTTTTTTTTTTTTAAATCATGAAGGGGTGTTGAATTTTGACAGATGCTCTCAATTTGTTGAGATGACACATGGGTTCTGATCTTTCTTCTATTAATATGGTACATCATAAGAATTGATTTTCAGATGTTAAATGAACTTGACATTCCTGGGATAAATCCCACTTTGTCATGGTACATAATACTTTTTATATGTTGCTGGATTTGACTTGCTAGGATTTTGTTGAGATACTGGCCTACAGTATTCTTTTTGATGCCTTTGTAAAAGCCTATCTTTAGAGAGATGTGTTCTAACAACCTTTACGTTACCTTTTCTATGAATTTTTGTGCATTTAACCACAGATTCAACCCATTCTGTAAAATTCTTGTTTCAAGGCACTCATTTGAGGGAGACAGTACAGTATACAGTATGCCTAGCTTTTGGATTTCATGAACTACTAAAGTAGTTTTTTTAAAAACTGGAACAATATTTGGGTTGACAATTTTTAGTTTTATCAAGAAAGGATACTTAAACATAGCTACTTACTATTTAATATTACCATCACACTAAAAAAGACATTTGACACCAAAAAGAAGAAAAAAACATTGGGCAATCTAAAGAAACTTCATTCAAATTTAATAAACTTGGCTATATGAACATCTTGCTACACATCTGTCATTACTTTTCTAAATCTGCCATGAACTGGCACTAGTCTAAGGTCACATGGTGAAGCGTGGTAGGAGAGAGAAGAGCCATCTATTGATTCATAGATCAAAGGCTTTCTCAGCAGGCCTCCTGAATGACCAGAAAGATGTCTCAGCTAATCAGCTACCACTCTCAATCTTTCACCCCAAACACTTTATTTATTTACAGGTCTCGCTCTGTTGTTGAGGCCAGAGTGCAGTGGTGACACAGCTCACTATGGTCATAGCTCACTGCAACCTCAAACTCCTGGGCTCAAGTGATCCTCTTGCCTCAGTCTCCCAAGTAGCTGGGACCGCAGGCACACACCATCATGCCTGGCTAAGTTTTCTATTTTTTTGTAGAGATGGGGTCTCACTATGTTGCTCAGGTTGGTCTCGAACTCCTGACCTTAAGTGATCCTCCTATCCTGGCCTCCCAAAATGCTAGCACTATGGGTGCAAGCCATTGCACCTGGCCCCTAAACACTTTGAAAAGAAAATCACGAGTAAGCAAAAATGTGATATGGACTGGACCCTAAAGATCTGATGCTTCACTGCAGCCTATAGCATTCATTCCCAACCTGCTCGAAGCTTGGGAAGAAGAAGATAGTTGTGGTCACGGTAAGTATTAAGATAAGTGTAAGAGATGCAATAGTCCATATTTATATCAAGCACTGTTTGCAGACTGACAGAATATAAAATGTAATGACTTGTGTGTTTGCATGCATATGCGTTTGATGGTAAAAATGGGCCCTTAGATTCAAAGAACCACTGGCCTATAGTATAAGATCCTTGATCAGGCATACAAAGCTCTTGCTATTTTAGCCCACATTATCCTTTGAGCTTTCTTTCTAGACACCTAAGCTATTCTATTTCTTGCACTTGCATGTCTTAAGCATGGCTTGCTGCCCTTTCCAATTGTGAAATTGTAAGCATTCTTTTTTATCTCTCTTCATTTAATTTGACAATTTCCTAAGTACACATGATATTCCAGGCATGGCATTTTGTTATACTTTATAGTTCTCTCTGCTACCTCCACCCACATAGGGGAACAGTCTTTATTGCTCCCTTACCTGTGTTCTCAGCTGTCTTGGCACTTACTACCTTATTTCCTCATCTGTATCATCTGTTTGTCCAAGCTGCCCAACAGAAGCCAGACTTATTCATTTTTTATCTCTAGAATCTAGTAGAGGACCTGACATACAGCAGGCTAGGAATAATTTTTTTAAAAGTTGAACTGTAATGACTTCTAAGATCTAGATTATGACACTGTCTAGAAGAAAAATTTGGTATCAACTCCTTTCTCCTCTTCACCTTAGTTCTTTCCTTTTCACATAAATGAGCTCACTTAAATCTGGTACCTCTTTTTTCACCATTTATTTCCAGTTCTGGAACTAAAACTGGCCTGCATAAGAGACCCAGAATGTCTGCCCAACACAGAACAGATCTAGCTCAAGAAACAGTGATGAGGCCAGGCGTGGTGGCTCACGCCTGTAATCCTAGCTCTCTGGGAGGCCGAGGCGGGCGGATTGTTTGAGCTCAGGAGTTCGAAACCAGCCTGAGCAAGAGCGAGATCCCGTCTCTACTAAAATTAGAAAGAAATTAATTGGACAACTAAAAATATATAGAAAAAATTAGCCGGGCATGGTGGCGCATGCCTGTAGTCCCAGCTACTCAGGAGGCTGAGGCAGGAGGATCGCTTGAGCCCAGGAGTTTGAGGTTGCTGTGAGCTAGGATGACGCCACGGCACTCTAGCCCAGGCAACACAGTGAGACTCTGTCTCAAAAAAAAAAAGAAACAGTGGTGAGTGAATGAATGAACGAGTGAAAGCATTTTTCAAGGGGTCCTCTAAGACCACCTCACCCATCTTAGAACTCTGCTGGACTGTCCATGGGTCAGGGGGCTTAAAAACATCTGAGACTGGAATGGCTTGTAAAGAGTGACAGGGTCCCAAATTCCTTGTTTCTAGTAACAAAATAACCATTTATGTAGTTTAACACTGTGGTCCCCAAGCCCCGGGCTGTGGACTGGTACTGGTCTGGGGCCTGTTAGGAACCAGGCTGCACAACAGGAGGTGAGTGGCAGGGAGTGAGAAAAGCTTCATTTGTATTTACAGGACTCCCAATAGTTCACATCACTGCCTGAGCTCCGCCTCCTGTCAGATCAGCCAAGGCATTAGATTCTCGTAGGAAGGAGAACCCTACTATCAACTGTGCATGCGTGGGATCTAGGCTGCACGCTCCTTATGAGAATCTAATGCATGATGGTCTGAGGTAGTGCTGAGGTGGTGATGCTAGTGCTGGGGAGCAGATGCAAATGTAATAAATGTAATGTGCTTGAATCATCCCGAAACCATCACCCCCAAAATCCGAGGAAAAATTGTCTCCCATGAAACCGGTCCCTTGTGCCAAAAAGGCTGGGGACTGTTGATTTAAAACAAACCACCTCTTCACCCCTACCCACACTCACACATATACAAAACAAAACAAAACAAATCACATGATTACTTTCCTAAGCAAGAGCTAATGCCAATTTGGACACTACAGATGTTTTTCCAAAACGATTGGAACCAGAAATAGCAAACTTATTTCAAAGAAATACTGCCTTCTGAAAAGTAGAGAAAAGGGCTGGACACTTTCCACTTGGCACTCCAACGCCTGCTGTGGGAAGGAAATGCTATCTTGCCTCCTGTCAAGGGCAATACCCGAGGATGCAGCAAATTCCCAAAACAAGTCAACTGAGCTATGTTAACATGTAATATGCAATTCTCCTTTTGGGGGACCTTCAGCACATAAAAAGGATATTAAAAACCCACAATTACAATAGAGGCTCAAAGTTTGCCTTGGACAGATGAGGAAATCAAATAAAAATTTCATATTCATAACTTCTTTAATTAGCTGTACTGAGTATCTTGGTCACCAAACAACTGGCCAGACAGCATACACAACAGTGGTCTCGTGAGTTCAGAAATAGGTATTTTTACCTTACCTGTTCTATGTTTAGGTATGTTTAGCATATTAACTGCCATGTGAGTTGTATTTAACTCACCCTAGTTTTGAGCCCGGGGCCTCATGAAGCAAAATCCTGCAGTTGGTTTGTGAAAATCCTACATCTTGTAGTTCTTATTGTTACAATTAATACTGACAAATTAATTCTAAAAACGTGGATTAAATGAATAGAAGTCAATAAATTTTGTTTTTCATTAAATTAGAAAGGATTGTTTTGTTTTCAAAGTTTTTATTCTATTTTCATAATTAAACACCGTGGCCCCAAGGAAAAAAATTTTTTTTCTGGTGTGGCGGTCAATGTGTTAGATACACAAATACTTGTCATTGTGTTACAACTGCCTACAGTATTCAGTACAGTAACATGCTATACGGGTTTATAGCCTAGGAGCAACAGGCTATATATATACCACACAGACTAGGCAGGCTATACCATCCAGGTTTGTGTAAGTACACTCCGATGTTCACGAAAGAAGAAATCGCCTAATGACACATTTCTCAGTAAGCAACTGTCCTCGAGGAATGCATGACTTGACTATATTGAGTTAAACGCTACCTTCTCAGTGAAACCAATTCTCACCACTATTTAAATTCACAAGGCCCACTCCACTTCTCAACCCTTATCCCCTCTATTTTTCCTATAGCATTTATTGAAATTATGCACATATAAAAATTACATATGCATATAAATTATATATACATAAATTATACACACGCACGTTTATTGCGTTTCCTCTGCTAGAATTCAGCTCCAGAGGGAAAAGATCTTGTTGATCAATATACCCCACACACTTAGAAAAGTGCCAGGCACAAGGTAGGCGCCAGTGCTCCAGGAATGAATTAATCTCTTAAGAGTTTGCAATCAAATTGTAATACACTCCCTTCATTTCCCAGAGCTTCGTTCCTCAAATCTGCAGTCCTCCCGCACACCCTCTATCAGCCCTTCACCCGCGTCGCTAACAGGTGACGCCCAGCGCCAGACACAGAACACGGGCGTGCACCACCCTGCCGCCGTTAGATTTTGGCGCCAGGAACCCTGTGCCTGGGATTCACAGGAATTCGTCTGTAACAGGCTGACGAAGCCCTGCCACCGCGGCCCCACACCTTCGCCCCAGGCGCCGGGAAGACGCAGTTGACCTCGGCTGACTCGCCCTGCCGGTCGCCCGGCCTGCCCTCTGCGCGGCCACGCCGCCCGCCGGCTCCGCCGCCCCGGCCCCGCGGGGCGAGCCCCCTCCTCCCCCGCCCGGTCCTCACCTCTCCTGCAGGAAGCGAGGGTGGCGGCCGGGCCGTG
Organism: Propithecus coquereli; assembly: GCF_000956105.1. NCBI lineage: Eukaryota > Metazoa > Chordata > Mammalia > Primates > Indriidae > Propithecus > Propithecus coquereli. Next base: position 2,543,965 of record NW_012149908.1, read on the forward strand.
GCAGAGGTGAAGGGCGCAGGCGACGCCCGGGACAAGGCCCGGCTGGCACCTCCCCGCGCCGCTGCGCCCGGCCAGCGGGGCGGCGAGCCCAGGGCGGGAGCGCTCCCAGTCCCGGGGCGGCCGGCGCGGGGCAGCGGTAGCTAGACGCGGGGAGGGCACGAGCAGGAGGAGGAGCAGCGGGGAGGCACGTGACGCGCCGCCGCGGACCGCCGGGGCGCGGGGGCGCAGCGCCCCCAGGCCGACGGAGAGCGCGGAGAGAGCGCGGCGCGCCGAGGCTCCGCGGCCACCCGGGCTTCCGTAGCGGCCCGCGGGCAGGAAGAACAGGAGCCGCCGGCGGCCCGGCGGGCGCTTTGGCCTCTCGCCTGCGACCGAGCCACAGTCCATCCCCGAGCCGGTCACTGGCCCGGGCGCGCGCTCATGGCGCTCGCGCGCGCCGCCGGCCCGAGTCCGACGGCGGGAGCGAGCGTGGGCGGCAGTGCGGGCCCGCCCTTTCCTGCCATGGGCGGGACGGGGCGGGCGGGCGCGCGCGTGGGGCCGCGGCGCCGGGCGGGGCTTGCTCGTCTCGGGGCGCGCCGGGGAGGCCTCGCTCCCGCCGAGTCCCTGCCACGCGCGCGAGCCCCGCCTGGCTGCTAGGCAACGGCGAGGACCGGGAGGAGCCTCCGGAACTGGAACGAGCTTGTTGCTGCCACTATTTGCATATGCGTTACACTGCTGTCCTTAAAAAGGAATTAATTACCCCGGCGCCTTTCAGAGGCCTGTGAAAAGTCCTTGACCATCAGGCCACCCTGGATTTTACTGATTAATTATCCCTGTCCTAAGTCCCCCAAAGTGTGGCTTTGGGTGCATTTTAAGGAATTATTAACAGGGCCGAGGGACCGGCGCTTGCATGGCCAATACGTTTAAAGGCTAAACTTTCAGTTTTTGTTTCCAGAGCAACACAAACATGAGGAAGTTGCAATCTGAGAGCTTAAAACGTGGGACATGGATGTTAAAATGAGACCTACTTGTGTATTGAAACTAGCATTTAGTTCAGTTAACTTTTTGAATGCCTAGTACACCAATCACAGTTACTGGTCTCCTGTGTGAACACAGACGATGTTCGTTGGATGAATGAATGAAATGCGTAAAGCACCGGGCTAGGCGATACCAAAAATAAAAGGAAAAAAACCCATCCAAACAAAAACTCAAATAAAATTGTTCTTGTCCTCCAGAAGTTGTTTTCCTATACAGCCATATGTGTACACATACGTGATGGAAGAAAAATATGTTATAAGCCACGAGAGAGGTACAAAGGCTGAAAAGAGAGAGGAGAGTGCATACGGATGCGGAAAATATGAAAGTGTCTATCAAACTATAAAGAATTTAAAAGTAATAAGTAGATACTTCTGTAAAAGGTTAGGAGGAGTATATACTTATAAAACCTATAGGAAAAGCAATTTAGCAATATGTATTAATATCAACAGCTTTTTATGTTCGTAAGTTTTGCTCGTTACCCAACTCAGAAAACTTAACCAAAGCGAATAATCCAAAATATTAAAAATCAATTAGGTTGGACTATATGAACTTGTCATTTTTATAGGTCAAAATTTTAAATATTGGTAATTTCATATGGATCAATCTAATATATGCACAAAGATATTCATTGTATTTGGTGCTTTTTTTTTTTTTGAGATGGGGTCTCCCTCTGTCACCTGGGCTAGAGTGCCATGACATTAGCCTAGCTCACAGCAACCTCAGACTCCTGGGCTCAAGCTATTCTCCTGCCTCAGCCTCCCAAGTAGCTGGGACTACAGGCACAGGCCACCATGCCCGGCTCATTTTTCTATTTTTAGTAGAGATGGGGCTTCACTCTTGCTCAGGCTGATCTGGAACTCCTGACCTCGAGCTATCCTCCTGCCTCAACCTCCCAGAGTGCTAGGATTACAGGCGTGAGCCACTGGGCCTGGCCCTTGTATATGTGATTGTGAAAAAGTAGGAAAAACTAATGTCTAATACTAGAGGAATGGTTAAATAAACTGTGACGCAAACTTTAATGTTACTCCTTTATAATTTTTTTAAATTGAGGTATAATTTGCATATAATAAAATTCATAGAGCTTATGTGTTCAATTTGATGACATTTAGCAGTTGTATACACCCACAGAAAAGAGCTAGAACATTTCCATTGCTCCAGGAAGTTCCTTTGTGCCCTTTCCAGTTTTCCAGACAATCAACCACCACCCCAAGAGGCCACAATGAACTATTTATATGTTCTTGAACTTCATATAAATGGACCCCTACAATAAACATTGCCGTGTGTCTAACTTATTTCTGCTTTGTGTCTGATTTCAATACAGTATCTGTGAGATTCACCCATGCTATTGTATCAGTAATTAGTTCTTTTTATTGTTTTGTAGTATCCCATTGTATGACCACACCACAATGTGGTTATCTATTCTATTGATGGCCATTTGGTTTGTGTGTAGATTTGGGCTATTATGCATATTATGCATAAGACCTTGTGTGGACATATGTTTTTACCCCTCTTGGGAAAAATATCTGTGTCAAATTGCTGAATCATGTGGTAAGTGTAGTTTACATTATAGACACTGCCAAATTGTTTTTCTAAAGTGATCACACCCTCTTCTCTTACTAGGAATAGATGAGAGTTTCACGTGTTCCACATCCTTGCCAAATATTGGTATTTTTAGTCCTTATGGAATGACATCTTATTGTGACTTTTTTTAGAGACAGGGTCTTGCTCTGACATCCGGGCTGGAGTGTAGTAGCTTGGTTATAGCTCACTGGAACCTCCAACTCCTGGGCTCAAGTGATCCTCCTCCTTAGCTCTCAGAGTAGCTGGGACTACAGGTGTGTGCCACCATGCCCAACTAATTTTTTTATTTTTTTGTAGAGACAGGGTCTTACCATATTGCCCAGGCTGGTCTCAAGCTGTCCTCTCACTTCAGCTTCCCAAAGTGCTGGGATTACATGTGTGAGCCGCTGCACCCGGCTCATTGAGATTTTAATGTACATTTTCCTGAAGCCTGATGATGTTGAGTAACTTTTCATGTATTATTATTATTGTCAGTACTGAATGCAGTAACATATGTAAAGTGCTTAGCACAGTGCCTGGCATATGGTAGGAGCATAATAAATGTCAGTTTAACTGTAGGTTGGATAACACCCATTTTTCCTTAGATGTGACACCTGTTATTTTGCTTTCCAAAGCATTCCCTTTCTTTTGGTCTCAGCACCCTAGTTTTCCATAGGCAGCCACTCTTCATCCTCAATCCTTGTGGTTTGGGTGGACTGATCTCTCCCCAGGCAACAAGCATAGATATGTCACCCAATCACAGTCAATGAGCTTCAATTCTAGGGTTTTGGAGAAACTATTGGGAAAGAGGTAGTCTTATTTTATTGTGATGTCTACATATAGGATGATTTGAACCATGAGCCCCTGGGGCTATCACGTGGCCTAAGACTAACACCATTGTGGAGAAAAGCAGAGCTAAGAGATAAGAGAAATGTCTTGTGTGAGCTCCTGGTTCTAGCTTAGCCTGAAACTGAAATTTTTATTTATGTAAGCCAATAAAATAATTTTGCTTAAACCAGCTATTAATAGAATAGAGTTTCTGTCTCTTATCCTAACTGATACAGAAGTCTAATGGACAGAGAGACTAGGTATGGGAATCTAACAGCCAATGAAAATAATCTAATAAGCCAACAAAGTATCAACTAATTAATGGATCAGGCAGGAGCCAAATGATCCCCAGGGTTCAGGACTTTCTGACACAGTTGAATTAGAGAATATACTGGGACGTGGGGCCAAAGTGGGGCCCTCCTACTCTCTCCACGTGTAGACTTAGGAACCTTCTATGAACAGACTGGATAAACGCAGCAGACTCTGACTTACCCACTATCTGTGAGAACTGCAGGTGGCCTCATATACTCTGGATGTCATCAGGAAAGAGGAGATAGAAGATGGCCAGAGTTGTCTGTGGAAGAAGCCCTGGGCCTGTCCTGGGTATAGTTACCAAGTGGTAACAGAAAGGTCAAGGGCTCATTGTCTCTGGTGCAAACAGGTCAAAGAGAGAACAAAGGAGTTCGAACATGCCTGGATGTGACCTTTAGTGTGCTGATCCCTTACTAGTAAACACTAATGGGGTATATCAGCTTCTACTAATCAAATTATGACTCTCCCTCACTACAGAGTATTAAAGGGTGAGAAAAGGATTCTTTCTGGTTCTGGGTAAGACACTGCATTCTGTCTTTCCACCTGAATGTAGCTATAAAAACTGGACAGAATGCACAGAGTGGCTATTTGAGGACTCTCAAAAATAAGTAGTAGCAGGCAGATCAGTGAAGAAGACAAAAATTCAAAGTACCACTGAAGTGATGTTGAGTTTACCATTTTTTTAACCTCTGGTGTTCCCCTAGCCCGAACTGTCAATGTTGAATTTTATACTCAGCAAAAATATAATTCAGTAATGAAGTTGAAATAAAGAAATTTCTTGGGTTAAGGAAAACTGAAACAACTAATTTGTTGTTAATAGACTTACACACAAAAAAATTGCTAAAGGAAATTCACCATATAGAAGAGAAATGATATCAAAAAGAAACTTGGAACATAAGGAATGAAAGAAGAGCAACCATTTCTGGTAAATATCTAGGTAAATATAATAGAATATTCTCTTTTTTAGTTCTTTAAAGTAAATGTAATGATGCAAAGCAAAAATTTTAACAATGTCTGATGGAGTTTTCAATGTTTATAGATGTAATATATAACAACTACAAAATAAAAGTGCAAGGATAAAGAGACCTATATGGTAGTGAGGTTTCCACATTGCACTTGAAGTGGTAAAATATTGATTCTAAGTAGATTTAGAAAAGTTAAATGTCTATTGTAATCCCTAGAACAACTCATAAACATACACAAAGAGATATAATCAAAGCACATAATAGATAAAATGCAATACTAAAAAAATGTTCAAATAACTCAAAAGAAGAAATAGAAGAACAAAAAAACAGAGGTAACAAACTGAAAGCAAAAAATAAAATAGTAAGCCTAAATCCAAACATATCAATAATTACATTAAGTGCAAACGGTCTAAACCGGGGGTAGATAAACTCTTTAAAAAATTCATATAGTAAACATTTTGGTTTTGTGAGCCACATCCAATCTCTATTACATATTCTTATGTTTCAAAAACCGGTGGTGGGCTGGATATGGCGCATGGGCAATGGTTGGCCAATCTTTGGTCTCAATACACCAAATAAAAGACAGAGATTGTTGGACTGGATTAAAAAAAAGAAAAGAAAGAAAGCATGACCTAATTATATTCTGTCTACAAGAAACTCACATCTGTTATAATGAAATAGTTAGGTTAAAAGTAAAGGGTGAGAAAAAGGGGATGCTCCTCCTTAGCACTTCACCAGGAGGTGAAAATCTTGATAAAAGTTCCTTCTAATGTGTGCTAAGATGGGAACTCGAGAGGAGCAGAAGGGGTTCTCCCTGCTATTTCCTTTCTCTTCCCTTATATAGAAATCAGATTTCTGGTAATTTCAGAGTTTAAGAAAATAGCCCTGAAACTGGAAGAATGCCTCAGAGTTTCATCAGTAACCATAACCAAATCTGATCTCTTATGCCACAGCAAAAGCCTTTAGACACTTATTCTGAGCTGATTTATTCTTATTTTGTGTGTACTGCTAACTATATTATCCGCTCCACCAATGTCATCAGATAAGAAACAATAAGTTAGAAGAGAGTAGGAATGAGAAACTAATGTGTAAGGTAGAGTAAGAAAGGTGTGTGACAGTACGATTGCCACTAGACAATATAATGGTAAATTAGAGGTAAAGTTAAGATATAACCAATTTCTTCTGCTATGTGTTTCATTCTGTACAAATATTACTTAAAAGAGAAATTTCAATCTGTAGATTCTATTTTTCTTCATTTTAAGAATGTTTTCCCTGTATTTTTTGATAATTTTTCTATTCCTTTGTTGACTTTCTACTTCAAAGACAATTATTCATATATTGGATCACTTTTATCTGCCATGTCTATTCATTTTTTTAAAATGAATTTTAAAAAATTCTCTTGCATTCACTTTGTTCATCTCAAGACTTTCCTCCTTGGGAATAAATAATTTCTTTTCTATATCAATTCTGTTCCTTACTGATTAGCAGTCCTGCCTCTGGTATATTTAGGAATAAGAGCAAGAGAACAAATGGAGGCCCACCATGCATATATTTAAATATTTTGAAGTTATAAATCAAACTAATAAGATATTAAATTAAAAAAATATATTCTATCCTCCTTCCTTGACAAATATACTTTCATACTAACAAAATAGAAAATATGTGTAAAAGCCATGGTTTTTACAGACTGAAATTTGGCAAAATATTAAAGATGCTATATATGATTATAATTGGGCACATTTGGGTGTTGTGTTCATGGGCCAGTGATGTTTAGATGACAAATTTTCATAGTTCATACATTTTTGTCTATTCCATAAAATTAATTTTTCTTTCACTTCAGCAAAATCACCAATTATGTTAGCATAATGAAGAGTTTCACATAATTTGTCTTCTGAAGATATGAAATATCAAAAGGATTAAAAAATAAAAATTGGGCTGGACGTGGTGGCTCAAACCTGTAATCCTAGCACTTTGGGAGGCTGAGGTAGAAGGATTGCTTGAGGCCAGGAATTCAAGACTAGCTTGAGTAAGAGCAAGACCACATCTCTACAAAAAATAGAAAAATTAGCCAGTTGTGTTCATGTGTCCCTGTAGTGCCAGCTACTCCGGAGGCTGAGGCAGGAGGATCACTTGAGCCTAGGAGTTTGAGGTTGCAGTGAGCTATGATGACATCATTGCACTCTAGGCTGGGCAACGGAGCCAGACCCTATCTCAAAAATAAATAAATAAATGAATAAGAACTGAACAAAATTAGAGTAATTTTTATCAAAAACAAAATAAATGTAAAAAATTTAAATTGTTTTAATGATTTTTACATTTTTCTCCTAGAACACTGAAATTTCTTTTTTTTATATTAAAAATATGAAATGCCCCATGAATTTGCATGTCATCCTTGCACAGGGGCCATGATAATCTTCTCTGTATTGTTCCAATCTTAGTATATGTGCTGCCGAAGCGAGCATTGAAATTTATTAAAAGACAAAATAATTGCAATGAACAAATCAAAATCATTTAAAGCTGAGATTGTATTCAATATTTTAAAAATTTAATACACTAATAGTAAATATTTTTATATTGAAAAACTATTTGTAGTTTTAATGTTCAATATCCACATAGTTACTAATGTAAAGAACGGGAATTGTGCTTCACATATGTTATGTCTTGTCTGTACATATGTACCCATTTAAGAATAATATGTAATATGAGTTGTTATATTGCAAAATGCTCCTTGGATGCTGTACATAACAGTTGTGAATGATGCTCTAATTTTTTAGTACCTTCAAAACCAACAAATTAGACACAAAACGAAATGAGAGTATGAATGCTCGGCCTACTGGGAAATGATACTTTGTTAGGCAAGAGTCTCTTGGAGTCATGCTATCTGAGACTAAGTATTTGACAGGTCAATGAATTGGTCTATTATCTTTTCTAAACTCATCAGCTCAAATCCTTCTCATCCTCCTGAGCAGTGTCCACCTCTGATGTTGGCAGAGGCACACAAACCTCACAGCCTTTGGCATTCTTCAATGCCTTTAAAGAAATAATTCCCTGGGGCCTGAGAGGTGTTAATTGTGAGGGCAGAGTTTAGGGTTATGGGTTTTGCTGTGCCAGCACAGAACACTGGAGATGCCCGTGAGTTCTTTAACAAGTTTATTTTCATGGTCTTTGTAACATCCCCGTTCCTCTAAAGAGCAGGGACCAGCGCACGGATCTCTTTTGTCCCTGTGTAAGGGTTTATATAAGAAACAGAATTTATTAGTTATGGTCAATAGTCTTTTGATCTTTACTCTGTTTACTTGGAATTATAGTTCTCTCTTTTCCTATCATTGCTTTGTATTTCATCTTATCTTTGAGCTCTTATTTTATAGAGTCCACATTTTTCTTGGGTTGTTTTATAGAGAAGCCATTATAGAGAATTTGCTTCTCTTCTTGGAGATATATTTTTTCCAACATTGGGTTCTATATCTTTTTTTCTTAATCTTTGGTTTATTTCTTTCTCCTGCTTTTTAAAAAATAATATATTTGCGTAATACAGACAGTATTTTTTCATCTTCTTAATGCTTAATAGAGGCAGCTCTATTCAGGCTCTCAATTCGCTGGGGTGTAGATGATTTCTCCTGAAATCCTTTCTCATTTTTATGTGAGATCCATTTGTCTTGTCCTTCGAACTGCAGCTTGAAGGCATTGTTCTTATGCTTTGTCCACTTTCCTGTAGCCTGAAGCTGTGCATTGATCGGGAGAGGAGCTAGAATTGCCTGTGGCTTTTCTTAGGAAGAGTGGACTCTAATATCTTTTTAAGGTTTTATTAAATGTCTTGTATCAGACTTTCCTTCATGATGATGGGTTGGATGAGGAGGGGGAGGTGGTGGAGGAGTAATTATGTTCCCACCGGAAAGACATATTTCCCTGGAGTGTGTATTTCTGCTAGAAAGAGTCAAAGCTGGCTGCTCAATCTGGCATTTCACCTGTCTTTCCCCCTACCAACAGCTGGAAAATGACATTTTGGAAGATTAGCCTTACGTCAATAGCCAAGATGGTTTGAAATGGAAGAAATTGGACTCAGGGAGACCAAAGAGGCAATTCTTATGCAAGTGAGAAATGCATTAGGTGAAAACATTGTGTATTAAAGGGAAAAGATAAACTTTCATCATTTAGAGAAGAAAAAACCCCATGAACTTACAGCGATGGAAGAGACATAGATAACAAAGGATTGGGAATAGATAACATTTATTTAACCTTGGGGACTGGAAGATTGATAATGCTGTCTGCTGCATGCTGAAAACTATTGATTTTTCTGAATGTGTAGAAAAAGACCTCAGTTTGGGCATTATAGAACTTTTTCAAAAATGAAAAAGGAAGCAAAAATACTGTATATATCATGTAAGCTTAATTTGAGATACATATTTAAATCTAGAAGCACACACATAAAAATTTTTGCAGTGGTTATTAGTGAAAGGTGGTTTATGGATATGTTAAATTTTTCTCTTTGTGCTTTTCTATGTTTTTCAACTTTTCTACAAATGAACATAACAGAAAATAGAAAAAGGAGTTGGAGAAAAGGGAGAAGAAGTTTTGTAATAGAGAAAAAGTTGCAAAACAGGGGGACATCAAACTTTATAGTGCTACAGTTTAGGCAAATTGTGTGAAAAATCGTTAAAACATATTTTTTAAAAAACTCCAACCTCGAAGAGGTAAGATTTAGTGTTACTGAGCATTTCAAATGTGGCTAGTCCAAACTGAGATGAGCTGTACGTATAAATTACAAAATGGATTTCAAAGCTTTAGTGCAAAAAAAAAAGAATATAAAGTATGCATTTCTAAACATTGGTCACATGTTAAAATGATAATTTCGGACATATTTGGTTGAATAAAATATAATATTGTCTAAGTCCATTTTGTGCTGCTGTAGCAGAAGACCTGAGACTGGGTGATTTATAAAGAACAGATTTACTTCTTACAGTTCTGGAAGCCGGGTCCAAGGTCCAGGGTCGCATCTGGTGAGGGCCTTCTTGCTGCATCATCACACGGTGGACGGCAGGAGGGCAAGGAGTGTAGGGGAGAGGAAGAGAGGGCCAGACTTGCTTTCTAAACAAACCCACTCCCCCTACAGTGACATTAATCCAGAGCCCTCCTGACCTAATCACCTCTCATAGGCTCCGCCTCCCAACACCCTTGCACTGGGGCTTAAGTTTTCAACACACGAACTCTGGGGGATACATTCAAACCATAGCAGTGATTAAAAGTAATTTTGTGTATTTCTTTTTATTTTTTAAAATATACGTACCAGAAAATTTAAAATGAAATGTATGCCCCACATCTGTGCCTATATTTCTATTGAAGAGTGCTTGTCTAGAATATCATGCCATTCTTAGTAAACTGGTGAAACCCAAATGACTTAAGTCATTTCTGCTAACAGCTTCTTCTGTACTATCCGATAAAAAAGCTTTATCCTCTGTCCTGAGTACTAAGGTTCTACTGACTTTGGTGTATTTGGGAAAAACACAGAATTAATCAATCCACAGTGAGGAGGATTTGCTGCTCAAACCTGTCCTCTCCTCCCTCGGACCTCTGTTCATTTTGCTGTTGGTCACTAAGTGTGGATTTCTGAAAACATTTTACCTTTTTACGCTTTCTCCAAAACAATGCTAATACAAGGTTATTTTGATGAACAGATGATTCTGAAGCTTCAGAAGATAATTATAGCATAAGCAGAAAACTACTTCAGATTCACTCTCCCTGCCAGCTTTCCTGCCATGTTCTCCACTCGAGGGAACTTCTGGCCCCCCTGGAGGCCCTGCCCCTACTGCATTGCTGTACCCTCCTCCTCTCCCTTCTTCCTCCCAGAATCCAAGTCCCTCCTCCTAGCACCAGCCAACAACTCCAAAATTTCTTGAGACTTTCTCATGCAGAACATTTTACCTAAGCATTTTCCATATAGCCTCTGCCTAGCTGACCTTGCATTTCAAAGCCAAAGAGGCCCCCCTTGTTTCCCAAAAGTCTACTCTGCTCACATTCCCGTGAGTTCTTTACGGTAACACCATTTCATTTGATCATGCTAGTTTTGCTATGGACAGGCGTAAGTCTCATTATGAGCCAAGCTCTGATATATCGACAGTTCTCAGGTAACAGAAAGGCTTTAGGCATGGAATGTTGTCTGTCTTCCGGAAATTAAGATCGAATGTCTAGTGTTATTTGCACAACAATACAGTGATTATGAGCACGAACACCTGCTCTGACACTTACTGCATGCGTGACTCTAGGTGAGTTTCTTCTCTCTCACGCTGAATGATCCCATTCTTAAAGAGAACTCGGTCATAATAATGCCATCTCCCTCTTAGATGAGGATTAAAATGAGACCATGAATCATCAAAACTTATTACTCTGTGCGTGGTCTGAGCTCGATAACTAGTACCTATTATGGTTATTAATATTGTATATGAATTCAAGGAGTATAATAAGAGTAATAAGGGAGTTATACCTCTACAGGATAGTGTATTTTTTAGAAATGCTTTTGGTTGCAAATAAGAAAACTTGACCTGTGGTGGCTCAAACAATTAGGGATTTATTTACTCTTACGGAACGTAATTGGAAGTTGGCAATCAGGGCTGCTTCAGTGCTTGGCAATGTCACAAAAGACTCTGACTCCTTCTGTCATTCTGCTCTGTCCTACGCAGTGTGTGGTTTGCATTCTCAGGTCAGGCCTGTTGGACTCATGGTCACGGGCATTTCTAGGCCTCACAACCGCATTCCAGATGGGAAGAAAAGAGAAAGGCGAAGGGGCTGAATCCTCCTACTAAGCCTTTGCCTTTTATTTCAGCAGGGGAGGGCCTCCCCAGGGCCTTCTGCTCACATCTCACTGGCCGGACCTGTGTCATGGCCGCACCTGTGTCACCTAGCCAGCCTTAGCCGTGAGGAAGGTTGGAAAGTCAAATGTTTAGCTCCTCTACTCCAATAGAAAAGAAAAGCAAGGCAAAAGTAGGGAAGTGGATATTGGTCTAACCTATATCATTGGCCACAGGGTAGTATCATTTGGAGTGTGAGAAGAACCAGCTTCTAAGGAGGCAGCATTATTTCCTTACCGCAGAGACCCAGGGAAATGAGGTTGCAGCACATGGGAACTAAGTTTATTACTACAGCCAGGCCCCTGGGAGGGGAAGGCCCTCTGTCCCCCATCCCTTTTTTTTTTTACTAACGCATGTCAAGTGACTGTTACGTATTGGGGACTACACAGTTGAGTAACATTGACGCAGTCATTGTCTTCAGTGGTGGAGGCTTGTCAAATTGTATGCTGTAGGGAAAACACAGAGGAGGGAGTATTTGCTCAGATTGGGAAATCAGGAAAGGCTACCCAAAGAAGGTGATGCTGGAGCTATGTTTGGGAAGATGACAAAGATTGGGGAAGGTAAATGGGGTGGAAAGGTATTATAGGTAGAAGCAACATACGTGTGCAAAGACCCAGAGGTAAGGAGACCATGCAGGTGATTCAAAGAACCCTGAGCAGTTTGTGAAGACTGGAGCTTAGGGTTTACAGTAGGGCCTAATGAGAGATAGGATGGGACAAGGGCAGGGGCAGGCTCAGGGGTGCCTCGTTTGCCAAACCAAGAAAATAACATGGAGCCATTGCAGGACTTCAAGGCAGGGGATAATATGATTAATGTTACGTTCAAAATTGCTTTAGCAGACAATGTAAAAGACAGACAGACCAGAGGAAGAGGAGATGAAAGCAGATGCAGAATAATTAAAAGGTAATTGGAAGAATCCGGGAGAAAGTGAGCATCTGAACCAATGTGGTGTTCGAGGACGTCACATCTAGAGATTTCGGGGACACTGAGGCGGTCTAAACAACTGATTGGATCTGCATGTTAATGAGAATTTAGGGGTGACCCCATGTGCCTGGCTCGGGCAAGTGGGTAGACGTAATGCCTCATGATGACAAAGTGAGTACTGAAGAAAATCAAGGTACTTTTTGAGGAAGGAGGATGGGTTTGACTTTGGACAAGTTGAGTTTGAGGTACCTGCAGGACACTTAGATGAATGTGTCTGGTAGGCATTTTTGAGACACAAGTCTGGAGTGCGGTCCAGGCAGGAGATACTGATTTCTCATCTGCAAATAGATAATGGTCAAGTCTCTGAAATGGGTATGCACACCCCATCCCGAAGGGGTGTGGTGTCAGCATCACCACAGCCCCAAAGCCACCTTTTTGGGACATCTCTTATCAAGAAAAAAAATTTAAAATTAGTGTATTAATTATGTCTCAAAAAAACAATCATAAAGTTAATCTGTATAAACTATATAAATCAAATTAAAAGAAAATTTACATTTTAAATGTAGGAACTCAAAGTCACTAGGTGTCCTGTGCAGTGCTTTCCTACTGCAAGAGGGCTGCCAGTGTGACTAACGGAATATGCCAGAAGTGGTGGCATGTCACTTGGGTCATTGCCTCTGGGGGAAGACAGCTGCCGTGTCATGGGCAGCCCTGTGGAGAGTCCCACACGGTGAGAAACTGAGGCCTTTTGCTGACAGCCCTGGGTCATTCCATTTTGATGTAGATCCTCCAGCCCCAGACAAGCCTTTGGGTGACTGCAGCCCCTGCTGACGTCTGACTGCAGCCTGGTTAGAGACCCCCGGCCAGAACCACCCAGTTAAGGTGCTCCCCAAATCCTAACGCTCACACACCGTGTAATGTAATAAATGTTTACTGTTTTTAAGCCACCAAATTTGGGGATAATTCACTATACAACTAAAGATAATAAAATGGGACATAATAATTTCTATAAAATAATTATCTTGTTTCCATGGAAATAAATTTTTATGACTATTTCAATGCTTACTTGCATTAATATTTTATTTTCTACAGAAATGATTCTAGATTTTACAACTTTTTTGACATATTAGACCTTAAGTAGATTTTAAATAAATTTTATTTTAATTTTTAAATAAATTTTTCTCTAATAAGGAGAAATAACTTAATAGCTCAACATTTTATATTAGAATTTATAGCATTTTAAAGTAACATTAATATATAGTAATAGGCTGCTGAATTTTAATCATAGTGAAAATTTTGTACTTATGACAATTTCATAACTAAAATGATTGCTATACAATAATTAGCCTATAATTACTTAGTGATTTCTAATGTATTTCTATATAATAATTATATCTTTAGATTATTCACGGTAAATAACTATTACTTGTTACATCGTGATTGTGGATTTAAAATGTGAATTCAGTGATGCCATTCTGATACAATAAAATGTCAAATGACATAAACTACAGTATAAAATACCAAATGTAAGCAATATGCTAATATCAAAAAGGGTTTTGTTGTTAATTTTATGATAATAACTGGTTAGCCCATCACTCATGAAAGGAGCAACTTATTTATAAACTCAGGTTATTTTAGTTATTGCTGGTTCAGCAAGGTCTTCATCCTTAATAAATTAAAGTGGCATTGTTTATAGCTGTCCCATTAGAACAAAAAAACTTTACTTCCATTTGCTGGAAGAATTTTCTACTGAGTGTACATATTCCTATCTTTGGAGGAAAAAGTGTAAAAAACATTCAAAGACGAATATCAGAGACATGAGATGTCTCTGGTGTGAAGAGTGTGTGGTGATCTCACAAAATCTTAATACACGACCTAAATGCATGTGCATGGCCGCCCTGAGTGCGCAGGCTGGGAGGAGGCGGACCCACTGCCTTTTCATCTGAGGGAGAAATAAGAAGACCAGCAGAGCACTGCACGGTCCTCCTGAGTTGGGGTTTGGAGCATAACTCTGGGGGTTATTTTCCCTTCATCCCTAAGGCAGTTACAAAGTTAGAAGGACCTGTTAGTTTTACTTTAACCAAATTCTTTAAAGGGGCTTGAGTGACTACAGTGCAGACATCTGTGAGGCTCAGGGTGCACCCAGTGAGAAACAGTGCTTTGAGGAGCCCAGCAGAGCACTTTGCGGGCGGCAGGCAGGCTTGGTGTCAGCTGCAGGGCTCACAGCAGGCTTGCATACGTACCACGTGCAGCCTGCTCTACAGGGAAGGGTCCCGGTGCAAGATGCTTGAGTAGGTAGGTAAGAGCATCCCATGGGGCCCTGATATAGCTCTGCCAAAGGGGTGATTTGGAAAAGTAACTTCTGGGGATGAGTTCAGAGGTGAAGAGAAGGAGATATTCTGAAGTACAAAGAAAACAGGCCTTCCCATCTCCTTTTTGTCTTTTTTTCTTGGGACATTTTCTTGAAAGAAAATCTTCCGGGAAATGGAAATTTAGGTTGTAGATTTTGTGCAGCCTAAAGTGGAAACATCTAAAACAGAAGCCCCACAGAAAAGATTGAAATTTTTTTTCTCTCTTTCATGTATTAGTACAGGATTGATATGGTGGCTCCATGGTGTTAGCAAACCTGTTGACTCACCAGTCCTAGACTGTTACCATTATCTGCCAACATAGTTGGCATCCGACCAACATTCTGGCATCCTACCCAGTCAGAAAAAGGAGGAGGAGAGTATATGTGTCTTCCCTTTAAGAGCATGACCAAGATGTTGAACACATCACTTCCCTTTACATCCTATTGGCCAGACCATAGTTATATGCCAAATCTAGCTGCAAAAGAGTCTGGGAAATGTAGTCTTTATTTTGGGTGGCCATAGTCCAGCTAAATGGAGATTTTATTACTATGGGAGAGAAAGAGAGAGTAAATGCTGGAGGGAAACTTTCTAACACAAAGTGTGTTCCATTGTTTGCAGCTGAGAACTTTTACTAATTAAAGACCATTTGGGGATTTTGTTAAATCATAGAACTCATCTAAACTCTTAGACTTATTTTTCTCTCTTTTTCTTATTATTTTTAGTGATTTGTCATAATCAGAGAAGAAGCAGGCCAAACCAAAATAATTTATTGAGGACTTTAGTTCAGTTACTCTGGTTTTCAACCACCCTACATATTTGTCTTATTAATTGTCTTGAATGGCAGTCCTGATGCCTCGCTACCTTCAATGCTCACAAATCTTCATTGGCTTTCTAATCCTTCCAGAAACAGCATATACAAAGGATTTAAGGTACAGAAGAACATGAAAACAGTGGGTAATGGCAAATAGTTTGGCATGACTGCAGCTTATGGTGAGGTGGGAGACTCGTTGGTGAAAGATGAGCTAGACAGGTAGCAGAATCTGTATGCCAAGTTAAGGAGTTTGGACTTTATCATGGTGACATTTTAAGCAAAGGAAAGACATAGTTAATATGCATTTTATAAAGGTCATTGTACTTGCATTTGTCTATGTTCTTACAAGAAGTAGAAGCTGGCTCTAGCTGATTAGGTAGAAAAAATATTTTTTTTTTTTTTGAGACAGAGTCTCACTGTGTTGCCCGGGCTAGAGTGCCGTGGCATCATCTTAGCTCACAGCAACCTCAAACTCCTGGGCTCAAGCGATCCTCCTGCCTCAGCCTCCCAAGTAGCTGGGACTACAGGCATGCGCCACCATGCCCGGCTAGTTTTTTTCATATATTTTTAGTTGTTCGATTAATTTCTTTCTATTTTTAGTAGAGACGGGGTCTCACTCTTGCTCAGGCTGGTTTCGAACTCCTGAGCTCAAACAATCCGCCCGCCTCGGCCTCCCAGAGAGCTAGGATTACAGGCGTGAGCCACCGCGCCTGGCCTAGAAAAAATATTTAATTAAAATAATATTGGATCACAGAATTATTAGGAACCTGATATGAGGCTCGGTCTCTAAGAACAGTGTCCCAGCCACTGTGTTCAGCCACTTACTTGGCAGAAGTGGCTGGATGAGGAAACTGTCCTTCCCCTGTCACTGTTACCATGGAGCACTGGCTGCTGCAGTTTGCCCTGCTGCAAGTCAACACAACTGAAACTTCCACAGACTCCAGCATACAAGCCATTTCTGCACCCAGGAATCCAAGCTTGCAGACACTGCTGTTCCTGAAGGCTGGATACCTTTGCCACCAGCAAGGAGATTCTACATGGAGCCAATGTCCTCCAGCTATCTGCTGCTGAGTCAGAGTCTCACTTAGATATCTAGCTGGTGTAGTGTAGGTTGCAACCTGCCTGCAAAAAACCTGGGAAACCAGCTTTTTGAGTTAACTCTCCAGACATAGAAAGGACATTTCAAAGGAATTGGCCAGCCAGAAAGCATGATAAGTGTCCCCAACAGTAACTTTTTCACATGGTCTGGCTTTCTGGAAATATACTATCTGGACCCAGACATTTATCTTGGACTTAGATAAGAGGGAGAAGGTAGCAATTCTTTTTGCCAGATACAAGTAGAACTTGTCTTTCCAGTTCTACATTTCAATAACAATCACATTTTTAACTCTAATTTTCTTGCCAGGCATGATGCCAGATACTTTTATCATCCCCTCCATAACTTATTGTACATCAGCTCCCCATTATCATACAGATGAGCGAACTGAGATTCAGAAAGACTGAATGACTTAAGAAGGCCAGGGGACTTGGAAGTGATGGAACCAGGGTTCCAACCTGAGTTTCCTGACTCCACATCTTTCCTAAGACTTGCGTCTGAAACCCTGGAATTTTCTAAAATTAGAAAAAGTTCATAAATCGTATGAACTTATTTATTTCCTTATTTTTGGTAGTAGGGCCCTCATGTGTTTGGCTTGTAAGAAAGCAATGCCTTTCTTTTTTAAGTGAGCACATGGAGTCTTATACTCATTCCATGAGTTTCTTAGTTATTCCAGGGCACCTAGGAACCTCTAGGTACCATCTTTTCTTAGAGCGGATGTAAACCCACCCAGCATGCCTACAGCTGACTAAGCAGCGACTCGCAGGGGTGCTGTGGATGACAGGCATAACTCATGAGTTGGTGGTAACTGAGCTTTTTGGGAGGCAAAATTGTGAAGGCAAAATGTGGATCTGGCGCCAAGCACTCTCCCACCTCCAAATATTTACTTGGGTTTGCTTTATACTCATATACTTATGAAAAATAAGTATGATGCAGTAAGTTTTTTTATGATAAAATCAACTTATTCATTGTTTATCTTACATTTTGACCTTCCTACTATTTTACTCTTTTTTTAAAAAGGAAATCATAGTTATAGCATATGACATGTCCCTTTACTTTATTTTTAAAATAATTTTGCCTGATCTGTGAAATCTGAAAGACTGTTTTACCTCAAGGAAGGCCTATTCTACTTGGAAGTATTTGTATGTTTGCATTATGAGAGAGGTTTTTATATTGCCTAACAAAGAAACACACACACACACACACACACACACACACACACACACACACACACGGTTCCTTGGTAAACAGCACTACAATCTGTTTCTTTTAATCCTGATAATCTCACTGAAGCCGAGTTTGGAAAGCTCGTTGCTGCCTCCAAGTGCTGATGTGTTCCATCTCCAGGCACCTGCCCATGGCTTCACTCCAGACTCAGCCTGTTCCAAGCAGGAGCCCACCCAGATCCTGACTTCCCCAGTGTTACTGCCTTTGGGGTTTGAAGCCTGGAGAAAATGAGCACCCAACAATGTATCTTACAAATGTTAAAGTTAATGTGACAAGTTCACAATGCATGCTTTTAGCAAAGAGTGCGAATGACATCAGGCTCGAATATATTTCATGAGCAAGGCTTCTCCAGTCTCCAGTGTCCTCATGGGAAACGTACGAGGCTGAGTCATGCAATCCTGCCAACCGGGGCTGGGTCCTTCAAGTCATGGGAGGGTCTGCAGGGGATTTACCAAGTCCTCTATCACCCCAACCAAGTCATCCTCAAAGTCTGGCACAGTCACCTTTTAGGATTGCAAATCACATCATTTGGGTCTAAAATTTAGGTCTTGGGTACTATTTGGTGCCATTTTGCTATGTTGTCTCAAAGATTAAATATTGTGAAAATGACTAGTCATCGCAAACCTACAACTATACTTGGCTTACTTCAAGATGACCTGTCTGAGCCATGTGTAATAATTACCAGTCCCAGGAGGGACCCAGCACGGCTGGCTTGCCAGGGCACACCCCACCCACACACCCACTCCCTTTCTCAGCTTGACTCATCAGCTGCTCTAATACTGGGCCAGGATCAGAACGAGAAATCTGTTCCCTGTCTGTCTACCCCATATTGTCATTCATTTCACTGCTGTTCTCTCTGGGTAAGAACAAAGGTATCTGCCAGGGAAGAAGGTGACTGTGTAGTGGAATAGATGTGGCTCCGGGAGAATGACATCTAGAAACCCATCAACCATAGCATCCTGGTCTCTGCGGAGCTTGGCTGACCCTGTATACAATCTGCTGAGTCTAAGGGTGGGCAGGAAAGAGTTAACAAAGTGGGCTTAAACTGCTATCCTAGAAAAGACCTGCTTGCTAGGCAGGCCCTTGGCTGGTATCTGGGCACTTAGATTTCAGGAGGGTTCCCACTATTAATGCATAAGTGTGGCCCGATGTGCCTAAGCTGTTTGTATAAACAATATGGTTTGTGCGAAATACCTGCTTTCCTTCTTTGGTGTCTAGCAGAGTCTGCCTACGTGACCAGGCCTGATAAAAACCCTGAGCACTGAGTCTCAAATGAGTCTCCTAAGTATGCAACATTTCACACCTGTGGTCACAACTCATTGCTGAGGAAACTAAGCACATCCTGTGTGAGTCTAATGGGAGAGGATACTTGGAGCTCGTGCCCAGCTTCCCCCAGACCTCTCCCCATGCACCTTCTTCCTTTGCTGACTGTGCTTGGTATCTTTTTCCTCTAATAAATCATGGCCATGAGTCACCACTATATGCTGAGTCCTGTGAGACCTCCTAGTGAATTACTGAAACTGAAAAATTACTCAAATCTTCGGGATTTGAAGGGTAATAAAAACTCTTCAACAGTATTGTAACATCCACCCCACATGCAATGATCTAAAATCTATCTTTCCCATTGAATGCAAGCTCCACAAGGTAGGGGCTATGTCCTGTTCATCACTATCTTTAGCACCTGGTACAGTGTCTGTCACATAAGTGGTGACTACCTTTTCTGAAAAATTGACTGACCAAATAGGATAGAAAGAGAAGGTTCTTAGCAGGTGAATGGTGGGAAACTGGATGCTATGGATTTGAGACCAAATTTGACTTCATTTGGGATCATATAGATAAGTGACCCAGGTCGTGGGACAATATTTTAGACTGAGTACCAGATCACACGTTGTGCAGCTATAGCTGGCATAGACCTACATCATATTCACATGTTATGAAATGCGATTCTATGCATTCTCATTCACCTGTATTTCCCCCTTCTGTTGATTTGAATAGTGTCTCCACTAAATTCATGTCCTCCTGGAACCTCAGAATGTGATCTTATTGAAAATAGGGTCATTACACATATACTTAGTTAAAATGAAGCTAAACTGAAGCAGCTTCTTCCTCAAAGCCTCCAGAAGGAACCAACCGTGTGGATATCTCGATTTTAGACTTCTGGCCTCCAGAACTGTGAGTCAATTTCTGTGGTTTTAAGTCACCCAGTTTGTGGTACTTTGTTAAGGCAGCACTGAGAAATTAACACACCCCTTAAATTCTGAGCCTTTTATATAGCGAAGGTACATTTCTCTTCTCCATGTCTGGGAAACAGGCAAGTATTTCTGAATCACACTGGTGCAACTTTTACATTTTGTCTGTGTGACTTAACATGATATTTGTATCTGTAAACATAGGCCTTCATTCTTGCACATAAGCCCTTATCTCTAAATGAACATTCTAAATGGTCTTCTTCAGCCAGCTGAAGAGTTTGGAGATAAAAAGGAATTACTTTACCAAAACCAATTATCTTGTATGAATTTATCTGTATGGCTATTTGGAACTGAATATTCCTTTTTAAAAAATTTCTTCTTTGGAAGAAACGGCACGACACAAATCCAATAAGTATATGTTCACCAAAGTACATCATAAATATTTTCTCTTTTGGGAAATCTGTGAGGTGATTTGTAGAGGGTGGGAGAAGAATCCCACAAATGCCATGGCAACAAGTGGATCAGGATAAATTTCAATTTGTTAAAAACACTCAGGGGCACCTGACCGGTGGGGGTGGGGAAGGAGAAAATAAAAGCTTATTTATTTTTATCCATTAATAAAGTTTTACTCAAGTTACTTAATCAACAAAGCTGGTAAATCAACAATGTTTATTAAGTGCTTATTCTGTGCTTAGGACAAGATAAAGATCATCATTATCATCACCATGAGATCAAATCCTGTTTCATCAAGCCCCTACCGACCCTCCATCTTCCTCACCATTGGGTTGTTTTGAAACAAATCCCAGATGTCACTGTTTCATCCATAACTATTTTACTATTCTCTAAAAGAAAAGGACTCTTTCAAAAAAAAAAAAAAAAACCCACACGCAACCCTATTATCATACATTGAAATGAACAAGAATTCTTTACTATCATCAAATATCCAACCAGCATTAAATTTCCTTAGTTGCCTCACGATATTTTTCAAAGTTTGTTTGAAAGTTTGGGAGGTGATTAGGTCATGAGGGTGGAGCCTCATTTAAAGGAGGCCCCAGAGAGATCCCTCCCCCCATCTCCCATATGGGGACACAGACAGAAGGTGCCATCTAGGAGCCATGAAGGGAGTCCTCACCAGACACCAGATCTGCTGGAACCTTCATCTCAGACTTCCCAGCCTCCAGAATGGTGAGAAACAAATTTCTGTTGGTTTATAAGCCGCCCAGGTTGCAGTATTTTGTTAGAGCAGCCCGAATGGGTTAAGACAGAAGGTTTACTATTTCCATTTAACGATGAGCAAACTGAAATTCAGAGCAGTTTATTAATAGTATTTGCTAAGCTGGTGAATTGTGGAATTGGAATCAATTGGAATCAAAATCTAGATGCTTTTCCAGCCTCCACTCAAGGGCCTCTACCACGTTTTTCGCAGACACAGACGCTTCTTCCATTACTCTAATTCTCAAAGCTTTGGAGAAGGCCCTGTCCTCTGGGCCCACTGGGAGCTGCAGTTGGAGGTGGGGTGGCAGCTACGAGACACTATGTAGGAGGTCCACCGCACATTCCCATCTCCCTGCGTCCTCAGGTGTCTTTCTCTGCACCGAGGAATTTGTGGCTTCTCAACTTCATTTGGTGGAGGCCTCCACTGGGTCCAGCTTTAGTCTATCCAGTGAGCAAACAATGAGAATCCCTCCCAGGCGCACCAATTATCAGAGCACCATGTATCCAGAGTCTCACCATATAGATGGCGCCAACTGCATCTCATTATGTTCTTCCCTGTCAGGCACAGCCTCTTCAGGATGCATCCACACCCTTAGCCGGGGTTTTAGAACATCCACAAACCAGGCATTCCTTTGGATGGGAAACTAACTTTGTCCTGGAACTGTCCTTTAAGTTGGCTCCCTAGGGGAACAGTGGGACCTGACTCTACCTAGGTTCGGGTAATAAAGGATGGAGGGGTGGCGCATGAGGACAGTTTCCAGCTGAGTTTCTCAAAAGCGGGTCTCTAGGCAAGCCAGGGCCAGCCTCGTGAGACAGGGGAAGAAGTCTGCTTCTTCTGGACCCAGAGACAGAGTTTTTGGAGATTCAACTACTCAGAATCGTCCAAATTTTCAACATCCACGTTTATTTAAATAATTTTTCAGTAATTCTCATTTTCAGGGGCCATTTTTTCTTGCCAACTGTGATTAGGTTATTGTCGTTTTCACCTTGTATTGTGGCTACTGAAGAGCTTGTTTGGGAAAGCCACAGCTCTGCCATTTTCCTGTTATTCCTTTGTGCTAATGTCATAAATATTATCTTCCATCTGAAGTTTATTCATGGCGTTTTAGTTTGTTAATGCTCTGTAACAAAGTACCACTAACTGGGCAGCTTAAATATTAGAAATTTGTTGTCTCAGAGTTCTAAAGGCTGGGAGTCTGAGACCAAGTTGTCTTCACATCATTGTCCTTCTGTGTCTTTCTGTGTCCAAATTTCCCCTGCCTTACACGGCCACCAATCGTATTGGATTAGGGCTCATCCTAATGGCCTTTCTTTAACTTGATTACCTCAGTAAAGATCCTTTCTCCAAATAAAGTCAGAGTTTTAGGTAGTGGAGCATTAGGATTTCAACACATAAATTTTGAGAAATCCAATTCATAACAATGGATATCTTCTTAAGACTCTTCTGTATTCAATGAAGGGTAGTTTAGGTAGCATAAGATAATGTAACTCTTACACTGATTTAACTAACACTGGTAAACTGTAATTCACAGTAATTCTCTGGAAATGAATAATAGGATGAGGTGCTACCACAAATTCTTGCTGTGGTGGAATTCCTACTTTTCCCTCACGGCCCCTCACCTGCTATTTATGGCATGTAACCTTGTTACCCATGGACCATGTTGGGCCAGAGTCAAGCCATATACTCAACATGAGTAAGATTTTATTAACTATTCTTTTAGGTGAAAATAAATGTTTATTCAAGTTCTAGTATTTTTTCCCCAACTTTAGAGACCCCTACTTTACTGAAGTGCCTTTCTGTCCAAATAAAGATGCATTTTAGAGAGAATGAAAGAGACTGGGTTATACTTGGTCATTAAAAGAGGTGTCATAGCGGCCGGGCGTGGTGGCTCACGCTTGTAATCCTAGCACTCTGGGAGGCCGAGGCGGGTGGATCGCTCAAGGTCAGGAGTTCGAGACCAGCCTGAGCAAGAGTGAGACCCTGTCTCTACTAAAAAAGTAGAAGAAATGATCTGGACAACTAAAAATATATATAGAAAAAATTAGCCGGGCATGGTGGCGCATGCCTGTAGTCCCAGCTACTCGGGAGGCTGAGGCAGGAGGATCACTTGAGCCCAGGAGTTTGAGGTTGCTGTGAGCTAGGCTGACGCCACGGCACTCACTCTAGCCAGGGCAACAGAGTGAGACTCTGTCTCAAAAAAAAAAAAGCTGTCATAACGAAGGATACAGAAGGTGTCCCTCCACATAGGGTGGAAGAGTTGTAATCGTTGATTTGAAGAAGACATACCAAGTCAAAGGGGCACCAATAAAGAGCTTCAGCCAGTGGCATGATTAGCAAGGTGGACCCCAAATCAAAGAAACTCCCAATTCAAAAGTAATATTCTCCACAATACCTTGCACGGCTGAATGAGCTAAAATTGACTTATACTTGTACATTGCTTTATTGATAACCAAATAGCACTCTTTTTGATGAAATAAAACATTTACTACATGAACAAACTTTGAAACTTCAAATCTAAGATCAACAAGATAAGGACAATATTCTACCAAAGCAACAATGGTTTTTGATATTATTTGGCATTAAGAAAATACCAGTAATTTCTTCAATTTCCTTTTTCCCCCCAGCTGTTTGAGGTTCTCTGTGCCATGAGGTGCTAACTCTGTTTTTTGGCTATTGTTCTATGAAATAGGTTCATGAAATAGTTTTGAGTTGTTTTTATTTAATCCAGTGGTTCTCAAACTGTAGCGTGCATTGGGTTCACTGGAGAGCTTGTTAAAACACAGACTGCTGGAGCCCACTGCCTTCTGATTCAACAGATTGTGGGGCAGCGTGGCGAGAGAACTTGCATTTGTAGTAAGTTCCCAGACGATGCTGCTATCTGGGGACCACATTTAAGAACCACTGTCCTAAGGCACTTGTCTATTTTTCTTTATTTCTAAGGGATTTTTGGTACCTTTCAATCTAAATCTGAAGCAATTGGCAAAGCCTACGTGCGTGCTATTTTATACTCTTTTGTAGACTATTACTTTTGATTGACTTTACACAAAGCTATGATTATATTGGTACAACTCTGGAAAATTACAAGATGTTTTCTTTTGTATTGCTCTAAATTTCTCACAATGGATTTTTTACCCATTTGTGTTGAGTAAGAAATATATCTATATAAGTCAGCAGCTGTGTCTTGTGTGTGGTTTAGGGAGTTGTGGATAATATTAAGTTTAATATACATTTATGTATTGCCAGCTTGTCAAAGGAGGGGGCTTATAATTGTTCCCTGTTTATTTAAAAACTGACATTTTAGGTTCCATTTCTGTGCAGTAGATGTTGCTTCCTTAATGGTTATGTTAAAATTAATTTCTTATTTTTAAAATTTGATTATATAATGTTTCTAGGTAGTGTGAACCTTATTAACCATCTGTTATAATTTTTCTTGGTAAAAATCATTGCAGTGGCATTAATAGTCAATAAGATTTTTCCATTAGTATTGTGAATAATTTACAAAATCAAAATTTTGAGTGTTACTGTTAATCCAAGCAGCCCAAGCACTTTTATTAACTTTCATTAATTCAAAGATTTTTCACAGTGCCTTTATTAGTCTGGGAAATCCAGGTTTTTTTTTTTTTTTTTTTTTCTTGAGACAGAGTCTCGCTCTGTTGCTGGTGCTAGAGTATAGTGGCATCATCATAGCTCACAGCAACCTCAAACTGCTGGGCTCAAGTGATCCTCCTGCCTTAGCCTCACAAGTAGCTGGGACTACAGGTGTGTACCACGACACCTGGCTAATTTTTCTATTAATATTTTTAGGAGAGATGGGGTCTCACTCTTGCTCAGGCTGGTCTTGAACTCCTGAGCTCAAGCAATCCTCTCGCCTTAGCCTCCCAGAGTGCTAGGATTGTAGGCATGAGCTACCATGCCTGGCCACAGATCAGTAAAATTAACAGAGTCCCCCAAATTAGTATAATTCCAGCAGTGAACCATCCTCTATAACAAAGAAATCAAGAAATGGTTCCTTGAAATCTGTTTATTTCCTTCCTCAAAAAATTGGATATTTTGCAATTGGATGTATTTGCATACTAAGCATAGTTGAACTATTTTGGAAATATTTTAAGTTACATAAGCAATGAAAGCAAAACATGGAAGTTCTTTAATTTCTCCAGTTAATTATTTTCTTAAGGTTGACCCATGTATTTCATAATTTAATTTTCCATTTTAAGACTTAAATGTGTCACAAATCTAAAAGCTGCTCTGTGCCTATATCATATTCCATTAAAAGTGTCGTGTTTGACATTTTATCAAAAAAGGCACCTGCACTCGAATGTTTATAGCAGCACAATTCACAATTTCAAAGATGTGGAACCAACCCAAGTGCCCATCAGTCCATGAGTGGATTAATAAAACGTTGTGTATGTATACCGTGGAGTACTACTCAACCATAAAAAAGTGGTGATCTAGTATCTTTTGTAACAACCTGAATGGAACTGGAGACCATTCTTCTAAGTGAAGTATTGCAAGAATGGAAAAACAAACACCACATGTACTCAATACTAAATTAGAACTAATTGATCAACACTTATGTGCACATATGAAAGTATTAATAAAACTCAACGGAAATCAAGCAGGCAGGAGGGAGGAGGAGAGGACAGGTAAATTCACACCTAATGGGTACAATGCACACTATCTGGGTGATGGATGCACTTATAACTTTGACTCAAACAGTACAAAAGCAATTCATGTAACCAAAATGTTTGTACCCCCATAATATTGTGAAATTTAAAAAAAACCTTAGGAGCTATTCTAGGCATTAATGATTCATCAGTGAACAAAATAGACAAGTCCCTGCCTTCCTGGAGCTTACATTCTAATTGAGAAAGAGAGGCAATAGACAAACAAATAAATATGACAGACGGCAACGGATGTTATGCAGAAAAAAAGAAAAGTATAAGAAGAATAAAAGGAGGTAGAGAAGAGGTTTCCTATTTTAAATAAAGTTATCAGGGAGGACCACGTGGATGAGGTACTTTTGAACAAGGCCCTCAAGTCAGTGTTGGAAAGAATCTTGTAAATATAGGGGGTGAATTCCAGACTGGGAGAACAGCAAGTGCAAAGGTCCTGAGGTAGGAGTGTGCTTGGTTTGTGTGAGGAATAATAAGGAGGCCAGTGTGATCAGGGCAGAATAAGAGGGAGAGTAGCAGACAATGAGATTAGAGAGGCCCTTGTAGACACCTAAAAAGTTTGGCTTTTATCTGAGCATGAGGGGAAGTCACTGGATGGTTCTGAGCAGAATGACCCGATTTGACTTACCTTGAAAAGTAGCTCTGTCTGCTGTGTGGTGAAGAGACATAGTGTAGGGAGCAGGGAGCAATCCAGGGGACACATGATGGTGTCTTGAACCAGTCAGGTGATGGTAGATACGGTGAGAAATGGTCAGAGTTTGGATGTATTTCGATGGTAGAAGCAACAAGGTTTGCTGTTGGCTTTGTTTGGGTAGGTGCTGGGAGAGAAAGATGGAAATCAAAGTTGACTCTAAGGTTAGGAAAACTAGAATGGAGTTACTTTTTGTTGAGATGGGGCTGATTGTGAGAAAGCAGGTTTGGAAGGAGGGTGGAGAAGACAATTTGTTTCTGGATATATTGAGTTTGAGATGAATAGTTGTAATCAACAATGGTATGATTATTCCGAATTTTGTTTCTTAATTACCTGATTGTGTTATAACCAGAAAGTTATATTTTGGTTATATTTTTCCACATTTATCACTCAATGTTATGATAAATAAGCACCAGCACTTTAAAGTTAAAGTGACTATTGCTCACTCAACAGTTTCTTTTTTTTAGGCAACGGTGTTGATTCTTTATTACCATGTTATTGTATAAGGAGGTAAGGAATTTTATTCACCAGGAAATTCTTATTTAAAACTAGAACAGGCCAGGCTCTGTGGCTTTTGCTTGTAATTCTAGCACTTTGGAAGGATGAGGTGGGAGGATCACTTGGGTCCAGGGGTTCGAGACCAGCCCGAGCGGCATAGCGAAACTTCGTCTCTACAAAAAATAAAAAAGAAATTAGCCAGGAATGGTGGTGCATGCCTGTAGTCCCAGCTACTTGGGAAACTTGAGCTTAGGCATTGGAGGTTGCAGTGAGCTATGATCGCTCCACTGCAACAGAGCTAGAACGTGCAACAGAGCAAGAACCTGTCTCAATAAATAAATACACAAATAAAAACTAGTATGAAGCTTCATTTGCTATTTTGTGTCCTTGACTGCTACAACATTGTACTTTTCAAACTAAGGAAACCTCTTTGATTAGTATAGTGATTTTTTTTTTCTGTATTGAACTGGGAAATAATCATTTATTTGAAGATAAATGAAATTTTGCTTTTTATATATATTCAAAGGTTTTTTCCTGATTATTGTTACCATTTTGATTATGAGTAGCACAGTTGTGTTCTTTTAGTAGCTTGTGATATGATTTAACAAAGAATAGATTATAATTCGCTTGTGCTTTTTTCCCTTCAACATATGTTTATAATGGACTTCAGAGATATTTGTGTATTTTCTATTTCAGACGTATAATTTAAAGAACTATGCGGAATCTGAAATAATTATTGTGCTTTGAGAATATACTCCATGTGGATGTAGAGTAGTCATCTAAGTGTAATTATTTGATACTGACGAACCTGGAAAACACATTTCTTTTCAAATTTGACTATGTTTTCTCTTGATAACATACCATTTTTGGCAATTGTTCACTGAAGGAGGTCTCTGTGAAGTAGCCACTGTAGGCATCAGACACGAAGTAGGCATTAAATGAGGCATCTCTTCTAACAAACTTCAGGAATGTTCGGAGTCTGTGGGAAGAAGAAGGAAGGAGAAAGGGCACCAGCCCCTTTCCCAGATGGAGGATGCGAGTGGCCAGAATTGTCGTCACGGAGCTGGCGGTAAGACGCGCTACCATCTGCCACGGCAGTTCAGCTCTGGCCTTTTCCCAGAAAAGTGACATCAATGCCATAGTTCTCTGTGAAATTGGAGAAGATAATTATACTTCAGAACTTTTCTCTGTTCTCTCAAAGATGATGACTTTGGTTATGTAGGTAAGAATATACATTTATAAAACTGAGGAGTTAGGTGACGAATTTTCACTTGAATATGAGGATTAAAACTGTAAGTTCTAGAGCCATATTGGTTGAGTTTGAGGCCTGGTTCAGCCACTTACCAGTCCTATGACTGGGTTGGTTATCCAATCTTTCTGTGCCTCGGTTTCCCCATCTGCAAAATGGGAGTAATAACAGTATCTACTGCACAATGTTGAGAACTAAATGAAATTGTGTGGGTAAAACATTTAGAGCACACAGTAAGCATTCAATAAATGCTATTATTATTCTCATTAACATCTCTCTCAGTCATTTAAACAATAGGCTCCTTTATTATGTTTGAAATATTTTATTATGTGGTATAATGGAAAGATCACTGGACTTGGAGTCAGAATCAATGGATTTTGGTCCCAATTGTGCTATTATTCTTCTGTGATGCCTTGAGCATATTGCTTAACCTCTCCGGGACTGACCTTCTTCACCTATAAAATGAGATGAGATAATGTCTAAGTCTTCTTTTAATACATATATTATTTGCTTCTTTTTATGACTTCTGTTAAAATTTACAGTTGCTTTTTTAAAAAAACCCTGTCCTAATACTGAACCTACACTAGTAGTATCTACACACACACTCACACACACACATACACGCACACCCCTCATTGTGGGATTTACTTTTCACTTCCCCAGGCTGATGCAGAATCATGGAGCAAAATAAAAATCATATGACCCTTTTTGTTAAGGTCACAATGATACTACACTGCAGAAAATGACTAATGTTATCTAGCTTAAAACATGCTTACACACACACCAAAAAAAAACTCTAACATCTTACAAATAAAAACTTTCCATATGGGTCCATAACATTTTGACAAGGCCATTTAGCCCAGCCGTTTTAACACGGATTAGTTTTGACTCAGATTTTAAAGCTAACACCATTAAATAAACAACTAATGCTAAATATGTAGGTTTTGAAAAAAATTAGTTATAAACTGGGTTCTCCTGAAAATCGAGTCTGAATCCAAGACTTGAAGAAGGGGTGATCCCAGGAAACACAGAAGCGGTGGAGACAGGTGGGCTAGGCAAGAGGGAAAGCTGACATACGGGTGGGTTATCCAGGTGATAGGGGTGCAAGTCCACCTGGACCCCTGAGTAGGTGTCCCCTCTAGAATTGTCCCTCTGCAGGATAAACCTTGGGGCATTTTCCACCAACAGCTCCGTCCATGCTCCATTGGTTGGGGGTTGCCCTAGGGGTGTTAATTGCCCTGGGGGTCTAGGCTGTGATTTTTTAATGAGCCTGGTGGGCTCCTGAGAGTTCAGGGAAGGATTTGAGGCGGGATGTGGAGACGGAGGTGAAGGCTTGCAGTGGGCGTGGACGTGTGAGTCTGAACTAGCAGAAACTGTCTACTGTACCTGTGACTGACATCCCCTGAGCGACTCAAGGGGATGGGACACTGGGCACCAAAAGAGGCTGCTACAATTCTGTTAATATGGCCACATGATGCCTCGCCCTTTGGGACGCCCAACCTTCCCCGAGCCTCTTGCCATCGTTGTGGTGGTGGGACCGGCAAGGGCCCCTGGGCTCTCTCTGTAATAGAAATTAACAAGAGGCCAGACAAGAGTCACAGGCAAGGCTTTATTTGGGCTTATACTCAAGCATGGGGGAGACAGCACAAAGGAAAAGTCCTCAGGCTCCCCAAGGGGAGGTCGGGGAGAGTTTTAAAGACGCTTAGGTGGGAAAACAGTAAGCGTAAGCACGCAGAGGTGGAGATTTTCTTGCACCTGCGTAGTTCCGTTACATGCTTCTTCATGCAATGTATGTCTCGTTAGCACGTTAAATCTCCACCCTGGGTGTGATTTTTGGCATTAAAATGAGATTATAATAAAGAAAAAGTCAGGATAAGGTCAGGATGGAAGTCTATTCTGGCTTGAGGCGGTTAGATCTGGATAGATCTGGTTTCTCTGCAGCCAGGTGTCTTATCAGCTTACATCAGTATCTTGTTCCAGTGGTCCTGAGAAACATTACTCATAAGATGGATGGCTTAGCTCTCTGCTTACATGGGCTGAATTCTGGCGATTAGGAGACTATTTGTTTCAGCTCTCCTGCCGCAAATTAAGCCGGGGTAGGTGGGCTTCCACGGTCAGAGGTGAGGGGCCCGAGTCCTGTCCCTGTGCTGTCTCAGCAGGAGTGAGTATGACGAATGGGACGTGGTGCCACTGGGATGAAGGGCAGGGATATCCATTCGTCGGTGGTGAAAATTGTCTGATAATAAAAAAGAAACAGTGTTTTTACGATTTGGATGTTGTTATTTTGATGTGGGGGTGAGGGAATGGGAAAGGCTCAGAGACAGGGGAAGGCTCAGGGTGGGGGGAAATATCAGGGATGTTTTTTTGAAATTTTACTTGGCAATAAAAATAGTGTTTCTTTATTCTGATGCAGTGTTTTGGCAGAATTGACAAATGGCAGGTCAAAATATCCCTGCACCCTCCATGTCAAAATGGTCTGTTCTGACCAGCAGTGGAAGCACATTCCATCTAGTTGGATCTAAAAGAATTGAAATGCAAATGGCTTTTGGATAAGGTAATATTTATGCTAATTTTTGTTGTATATATTTAAGGCATACAACATAATGTTTTGATATATTTATCTTGATATACACATACCTGCAGTCAAGCAAATTAACACATTCGTCATCTCATATAGGTACCTTTCTTTGTGTGTGTGTGCGTGGTAAGAGTACCTAAAATCTACTCTCTTGGCAAATTACCCATACACAGTACAGTATTATTAACTCTAGTTGCCAACAGTCTAGTTGTACATTAGATCTCTAGACTTAATTCATCCTATGTAACTGCTTTATGCAAATGTTTGTACTAAAAAGACAAAAATACTGGAAGCATATTTGGGCGACATACCATTCTTTCCGTAACTATAAAAAGGGTGATCAATATTTTGATACAATCTTTTTGACAATAATAATTCCCTGCAGGCTGAAAAAACCTTCAACTTTTTAAAATTACCAAATAACATGCCTAACAGATACTGCCACCTCTCAGGGGCCCATCCCATCTTTGACTCTCATTGTTTCCTTCATTCTTTCTCTCTTTTTTAAAAAAATTACTTTCTAAATTTGTATCTTCATTTATTCATTTTCCCCCAATTTTTAGCATTATGATAAAACACACATCAAATTTACCATTTTAGCCATTTTTAAGTGTAGAGTTTAGTGTTGTTAATACATTCACACTACTGGTTGTGTAAACATCACTACCATCCATCCACAGAACTATTTTCATCTGGCAAAACTGAAACTCTGTACCGATTAAACAATAACTACCCATCCTCCATTCCCCCAGTCCTGGAGCCACAATTTTACTTTTTGTCTCTATGAATTTGACCACTCTATGTACCTCATGTAAGTGGAATCATACAGTATGTGACTGTTTGTGATTGGCTTATTTCACATAGCATAATGCCCTCGAGGTTCAGGTATGTTGTGGCAGGTGTCAGAATTTCCTTCCTTTGTAAAGCCAGATAATATTCCTTTGCGGGTATATACCACATTTTGTCTACCCATTCATTTGTCGATGGACACTTCCAGCTTTTGGCTGTTGTGAATAACACTGCTATGAACAAGGATGTACAAATATCTCTTTGAGATCCTGCTTTCAATTCTTTTAGCTGTATACCCATGAGTAGAATTGCTGGATCGTATGATAATTCTATGTTTAATATTTTGAGGAATCATCATACTGTTTTCCACAGTGGTTACTCCATTTTACATTCCCACTCACAGTGCATAAGGGTCTAAATTTCACATCTTCTCAATACTTACTATTTTCTGGTTTTTTGACAGTAGCCATCCTAATGAGCATGAGACACTCCTTCTCCTTTAACTGGTGTAAGGATGTGAGGATTCCAATTACTTGGATCAGTTGCCTGGGAGAGCCTCTGGGTAAAAGAAGCTAGTAACTCTTGGAAGTGGTTACAGAAATAGGACACAAGATATTTTGAGCTAGAAAATGCATCAGTATGCAAAAGTTCATTGGGATCATGTAAAATAGGCTCATCACAGCCATTTATTGTGCTTTAATAGACTCAATCAGGATAAATGGGAAAACAAAACCTCTTTGGTTATGCTGCTGTGATAGGTATGAAGAAAAGTTGCATATTTCTGTTTTGCTCTAGAAGTTCCACGAGAAGTAAAAAGTAGCAAAGAGATACTCTGGAGGGATGACTGGAGTGTGTGTAGGGGAAGTGGGAGGTGGGGAGCAGTTAAAGTTGCTATGAGTTATGCCTGGTGAAATGCTTCCTTGGAACAACCCATCTATAATTCTCATTAATGCTATCAGGGAGACTTCAGGCAGTGAAGGAAAACTGTCCAATATGGTGACACCATCCAAGGTGAGGTCTTGGGGCTCGGCCACCTCCAGCAACATTGGCTCCAGCTTTCGTTTTTTCTTTGCTTCTGGTGGGGGTGATTCCAGGGACTTTTTAACCT
Organism: Propithecus coquereli; assembly: GCF_000956105.1. Lineage (NCBI taxonomy): Eukaryota > Metazoa > Chordata > Mammalia > Primates > Indriidae > Propithecus > Propithecus coquereli. The sequence goes on from NW_012149908.1 coordinate 2,576,886, forward strand.
TGTGCCTATACTTGTTGCTCACTGTCTTTGCACAACTCGAAGCAATTTCTACCCTACAGGTAAGGTTCATTTCCTCCCAAGCCCCCACATTTTGTTTTACCAGTGCTCAACAACTGGGAACGAGTTTATTGTCACCTAGTTGAGGCAGTTAACCTGGAACTTCACACCAGTATTTGTGATGGAGGGGGCTTAAATGTGGGTAACAGAGGGATGTGATATGTTAACTCCAGCAACAACTGAAGGTTTAAACTTCCTCTCCTCCTGATCCCACACTACTCCTTCCTCCATCGCCAATGGTTAGGCACCAGGGTAACTGTTATGGGCCAAATCGTGTCCCCCTCCCAATTCACATGTTGAAGTCCCAACCCCCAGGACCTCAGAATGTAACATATTTGGAGATGAGGTCTTAACAGAGGTGATTGGGGTTAGATAAGGCCATTACAGTGGGCCCTATTCCAATATGATTGGTGTCCTTATAAGAAGAGACAGAGACACCAGGGGTGCTGGGGCACAGAGAAAAGACCTCATGAGGACACCACAAGAAGGTGGCCATCTACAAGCAAAGGAAAGAGGTCTCAGAAGAAACCAATCCTACCAACACCTTGATCTTGGACTTCCAGCCTCCAGAGCTGTGGACAATATATTTCTGTTGTTTAAGCCCCCCAGTGTGTGGTATTTTGTTATAGAGCCCTAGCAGACAAATACAGGGGCCTTGTCCAGTATTTGTCCAAAGTTGAAAACCGGTTTGCTCTCTTTTTCCTGGGTGTGTGTGTGGTGGGGTCGGGGCTGGACGGGGAGAGAGAGAACACGATTGAGAGCGAGGTGGAGGAGCGAGCAGGTGGGTTTTCTTTTGCAGGAGAACAGTTCATGAGGGGACAACCATTGCTTCCTTGTGTTTTTCCTGTGAACAGGGGTTTTCACCTGTCCCTCCCATCCCATGCAAGGGGATAATGATTCCCACCCGGAAGTTGGGAATCTCCAAGAGGATCCCCCAGGCTAGGGGCGCGGGGGAAGCCTGGCCTGAGGTCCAGCTGGCTGTTGGCCAATTTGCCCGGTACCACGCAGCGAGATGGGCAGGGACTTGGCAAGAGGCAGAGGGACGTCAGAGGGCAGGGAGGGCCCGGATTGCTCCTCTGTGATTTCGGGGGCGAATTCTCACTTCGTGCGTGGGTCAGGGTCTCCGCCAGAGACTGGGCGCCCGCTCTGCCGAGCAAGGCGGGAGCGGGTCACGTTCATGCGGAGCAAGGACGTGGGGCAAATGCCACTGGGCACACGACAAAGCTGGCGGGCGCCGCCGCTAGAGGTCACCAGCGGCTCCCGCCAGAAAGGGACATAAAACGAGATGAGGCGAGGAGCTGGTGGGGCGGAGGGCGAGGGCAAGAGCGGGTGGCCCGCGCCCCACACCCCGGCGCTGCTTGGGGGAGAGGCTTCTACCTGGATGGCGACAGAAGCCAACGAGACTCAACATGACAGATGTTCACGGCTGGAGGAGACTACAACGTACTCAACTGAGCTGAAATTACCCGAAGGGACTGCAACACTCAGTTACTGGCTTTCCATTTTCTTCCCCACCCTGCTCCTACGGCACGCAGGGCGAGGGTGGGCGGAGTTCCACAAAGCAAAGTGATTATCAATTACCTAGAAGAGGAAAACCGCTCCACATTTGTTCTGATTGAGCTGAGATCCCTGAATCCTGAGAATACTGAAATAGAATTCATTCAGGGACCACCGCTGGACAATGACTATCGTGTAATCCTTTGTCACACAAACGAAAAGTCTTCCAATTTGTGTGTCCATCAGCAGAGGCTGGCTTCCAGGACTGACACAAGGACAGCTATGTTGTAGCTATGTTAACACTAGAAATACCCGGTCTTAGGGCAGAAAGCACTACTAGACATAAAAAGGGTCACTTCATAATGATAAAACATCAAATTTACAGGGAAGAAATAATACTTGCGTGCACTTAATAACAGAGACTTGTGATACACCAAGGCAAATGGGCAAAACCGTTAGGAGAAATATACAAATCCATCCTCATAGTGAAATATTTTTTAACACACTTTTCTCAATTATTGAAGATTAAAAGATAGTAAATCAATAAGGGCATGGACGATTTCAACAATGCTACTCATACTAACAATACTATAATATGATATATTATAAAACCTTACATCCAAAGTTGGAGAATATATACTTTTAACAAGTATACATGGAACATGTACAAAAAGAGACCATGAATGAGCCACAAAACCCATCTCGAAAAATTTAAAATAGCATATATTTGGCCATAGTGCAATTAAGGTAGAAATCAGGAAGGAAAAGATTACAATTCCACATGTTTGGAAATTAAAAAACACATTTCTAAATACCCAGTGGATTAAAAGGAGAAAACATAATGAAAATTCAAAAATATTAAAAATAGAATGATAATTATACTACGCATCAAAACTTATAGAATACAACCAAAGAGATATTTCATGAGAAATTTTTAGTCTTAAAAGGAAAAGCTAAAAATTCAGGAAGGAAATAATAAAGAGCAGAAAAATAATGAAATAGAAAATGAAAAAACGACAATGAGCATCAACAAAGTTAAAAGCTGGTTTGTTGAAAAGACAAATTTCTGGCGATGTTAAATAAAAGGAAATATGCAGTTAGTCATATGGTAATAAAATTGCAAAGCATCAAAGACAAAGCAAAATTCTTAAAAATGTATTAACAAAGAAAAAATCATACTGTCAGTGGAAGTATTGAAAAGCAAAAATAGAAATCAGAAGAGAAGGAAACAATATATTTAAAATGCTGAAAGAAAACAATTGTCAGCCTAGAATTGTATATGCAGCAAAGCTGTTTCAATAAGAAGGCTGAAATATAGATAATTCTGATAAATAAAAGCTGAGAATTTATCACCAACAGATCCTCACGAAAGGAATCTCTAAAAGACATCTCGAGCAGATGGAAAACAACCTCAGAAGAAATAGTCGAGGTGCAATGAGAAGTGGTGAATAAAAAACATTATAAAAGTGTGGAGCCATCTTAATATTGATTTTATAAGTAAATACTAGTAACTTCTGTGATTTAAAACAAAATAGAGAGGCCAGGCATGGTGGCTCATGTCTGTAATCCTAGCACTCCGGGAGGCTGAGGCGGGAGGATTGCTTGAGACCAGAAGTTCAAGACCATGTCTGAGGAAGAGTGAGACCCCATCTCTATTAAAAATAGAAACATTTAGCTGGATGTGGTGGCACGTGCCTATAGTCCCAGCTACTCGGGAGGCTGAGGCAGGAGGATGGCTTGAGCCCAGGAGTTTGAGATTGCTGTGAGCTGGGCTGATGCCATGGCACTCTAGCCAGGCAACACAGTGAGACTCTGTCTAAAAAAACAAAAACGAAAACAAAAACAAAAACACAAATTAGAAATGGCTGAACACCAATTACATAGCACATAGAAGGAAGGTGAATAGAGTAAAAGCATGCTGAGGTTTGTGTATATTGGAGAAGAATAAAGATACTGAATTTAACTGTAAGTATGCATATTACTACCTCAAGGGTAACCACCAAAGAATAGAAATAGTCACGTGTCACTTAACGACAGGGATAAATTCTGAGAAATGTATCAGTGGGCAATTTCATCATTGTGTCAACATCACGAAGTGTACTTACACAAGCCTAGCTGGCATGGCCTGTTACACATCTAGGCTATATGGTAGCCTGTTGCTTCTAGACTACAAACCTGTACACCATGTTGCTGTACTGAATACTGTAGGCAACTGTAACACAGTGGTAAGCATTTGTGTATCTAAACATAGAAAAGCTACAGTAAAAATACAGTATAAAAGATAAAAATGGTATACCTGTATATGGGATTATACAATAACAGGTATTTCCTTGGCCTTTTGCTTGACTATTCAAAGTAGTTACAGAAAAACTGTGCTAAAAAATGATTTTAAAGCTCTGAGAAGTCCAACTAGTGGAGTTGCCAGCAACTCCTTAAATTTCCTCCTTCTGGCTGAATGTGTATGTGAGAGTGTGTGCACATGTGTGTGACTATGTATGCATGTGTGTGTGTGTTTGAGCATGTGGACGTGTGTGTGATGGGTGAGTGTGTATGTACAAATGTGTGGGTGCATGTGTGGGGTGTGCATATGTATGAGGGGGACGCCTCTGACAGCCTCTCCTTCCTGACACCCCATGGCCCCTTAGCACTCAGGTCACCGTGGAGTTGGCCCCTGACTGCCTCCCTGTCCCGCCGTAGTCTCTGCTGCCCAGTGCCACACAACACTGCTTGGGAGGCTTTCTCCTTCTGTTAAGTCCATGTGACTCTGTACTGCCACCCACCACTGTCCCTTCCTTTTAACTCTGCTACTCTCACTATTGCCATTGACTTCATTGTCCAGGGAGCTGCTAGCTGGAGTCACTCTGGCCCAACCTGGCTGATGTGTGGGAAGCAGCCTTGCCTTTATCTACCTTAGGGCCACTTCTTCCTCATCCTCGCCCTGCTTATCCTGTCCATGTTGGCCAGATCCCCCACTCCCTCACTCCCAGTCACTTCTTCTTTGTTTTGGAATTTGATACAATCCTATCTTTTCAAAAACACACTATTCCACAAAATAATGGATGAGTAGTCTCCTTAACACAACAGTTATGTTTCTATTTCATAAATTATATCTTAATGGCTCATATAAGTGTTTCCCTCTATTGTAACTTTACATTTTAGCTGCTTAAAACAAGAAGCTTATCCTTAGTAAATGAAAACACTTTTCTCCCCTAGAGATTTCTTTTTGGCACTTATAAACCTCCCTTTGGACACTTCGTTTTTCTCCCCATCCTTATGGAGCAGAGTATGTTCAGCTTTTGGAAACAATACTTACTAGCTTTATAATTTTGCTAGTTCTTTTCTCCTCTTAATTGCTCTTTGGATTTTCTCCAAAACGTTAGCATTTATCTCCAATTAAAAGGTGCCAAAAACATGGCCACATTTCTTCCCCTATCTTGGAGCTAAGCTAACTTGCTTCCTAATTGAGCAAGGCCTCATCTAACTCTGAATACAGCCAGTTGAGCTATGAAGGAGACAAAGAATTGTATTTTGAACCCCCGGAAGGACATTTTATAAGGAATACAGTACGTTTTAAAATTGAGACTCTCAGTCCTATCTGTAACACAATGGTTCTCAAACTTTAGAATCATCTGGAAAGCTTATTTAAAAGGTACAAGCCTAGGCCCACTGCATGCTAAAAAAGAATCTTCAGGGGGTAAGGTCCACTCTATTGCTACAGAGTGGTAATCTTGACATTGAATTTGTAACCATTTGAATTATTTTATTCATTTCAATAAGAGAAAGAAAGTAAGAAGAGGACTAACAATTAGTGAGTGCAAACCTCAGGGCCTTTGCACCTGCTGTTTCCTCTACCCCCTATGACGATTTTATGTCTCCAGCTCATCAGTCAGTGTCAGCTAAAATGTGCCCGGGTCAGAGAAGCCTTCCATGATAATCTTATTTAAAGAAGAAACTCCTCTCACTCCCACTTTCTATTATCTTCCCTGTGTTGTTGCCTTCGTAGTGCTAATCACTGTCTTAAATCATCTTGTCTACAGGTTTATAGTTTATTGTCTGTCTCCCCCTATTGGAATGTACTTCCTAAATCCTAAAGCCTGGGGACAGTACCTGGCACACAATAGGTGCTTAAAAGTGAATGAATGAATAAATATGCTAGGTTTGTCATATACATGGTCTCACATAACCCCCACAGCAACCTGGTAAAGTAGATGTTATTCTCTCTGTTTTACAGATGAGGAAACTGAGGCTCAGATAAATGAAACCATTTGCCCCAAAGTCACTTGGTTAGTGGGTCATGGTATTGGAATTTGAACTTAGGTTTGCTTGACCCCAGAATCTATGTTTCTTCTAGTAGCATATATCAAGCAATAGGAGGTGATGTGCCCAGTGAACAGAAATGCAAATCATTTGCCTGTCCTCAAGGTGCTTATATTTCAGTGGGATGACAGATTTGCAAACACTTGCCTATGATAACAAGCAAGGTTTGAATGTGACGATGACAACTAATGGGGTAACGGTTACTCGGTGAGTTACCCCTTCTCTCGGAATGGCACCCCCATTCACCCAGTTCTCCAGATAACTCTTCCCTTTGTCTCACCATGATGGCCAGCCAATCACAAAGTCCTCTTAATTCCTACCTCCTAGTTAAGGCTCAAACTGCAGGGGGTATGGAAATATATCCTCGCAGCCATTTTCTTCCGAGAGGCTACCATCCTTCCTCAACTGATCTACTGCAAGGGCCCTGTTGCTTCCTCACTTGTCCTCTCGGATCCACTCTCCATGCAATCCACCTTCCATCTAATCCATTCTGCAGCCAGACAGTGCTCTGCAAAACGCATTTGCTTAACACTCCTCAAGTGCTCCCCATAGCTCTTAATGTAAGGTCTAAACCTCTTGATGGCTCAGTCACTCTATTCCCTGAGCCTCTTCTCTAACCATTTTGTCACTTCTCACTTGACGTTCCGGCCTCTGCTGCTTAATATACAATCAACACTTATTTCCTGACCTTTGCACATGCTGCTCTTTATTCCTGGATTATTCCTTCCCTCGCTCACGCTAAATATCTCCTACTCATCCAGGAAGCCCTCCCTGACCACCCAAGTCTAATTAAGTGCCCTTCATCTGCACTCCCTGATATACTCTCCATCCTTTGTCATCACATTCACCATGTTATTGTAATGACTTGTCTGTAATCTTCAAAAAGGGCATGTTAATCATTGTACTGTTAGTACATAGCATTGTGCCTGACATGGAGAAGGTAATTAATGTATTTTCTTTGTTTTGTTTTGGTGGATGAAGGGAATAGGTTGCTGGTGATATAAAGGAATTTATGATGACAGAATTTCAGGCAAGCATAGGGGACCTATTTTTACAGATAGAAGCCTGGCTCTCTGTATTTGTTTGCTAGGGCTGCCATAACAAAATACCATAGATTGAGTGGCCTAAACCACAGAAGTTAATTTTCTCACCATTCTAGAGGCTGGAAGTCCAAGATCAAGGTGTCGGCAGAGTTGGTTTCTCCTGAGCCTCTTTCCTTGGCTTGCAGACGATCACCTTTTCCCTGTGTCCTCACGCGGCCTCTTCTCTGTGTACACACCTCCCTTGTGTGTCTTCCTCTTTCTGTAAGGACACCAGTCATATTGGATTAAACACATTAAGCCTCATTTTAACTTAACTGCCTCTTCAAAGGCCCCATCCTCAAATACAGTCACATTCTGAGGTACTGGGGATTTGGACTTCAACGTAAGAATTTGGGGGCAGGGACACAATTCAGTCCATAATACTGTTATATCCATTTGGGAAAATCCGATGGGCCAGGCCAGCTCCGGAGCTCCCTGAAGGATGGAGGGCTAAGGTCTCTGCTGTGATTGCATCACAGAACAGCTTCTCCTCTACCCGTTTCTTGCCTTCATTTTCTTCCAGCTGGATCCCCTGGGAGCACTTGCAAATACATCAACTTCATGCTACTCTTAGAATTTGTTTCCAGAGAGCCTTTCTATGACCCTATGTTACAGGACACAGTAATTCATCTGCAAATACTGCAAATTCTCGTCTCTGTTCAGGCAATACTCAAACTAAGTGTGGTAAGAACTTATGCTCTGAGGAGCAGCACCATTTGTAAAGACAGATGTGATAATATTACTAGTCTGAGGAGGAATATTAATATTTGTATAATCTTCAGTAGTTGAAAAACCACAGAACAGATACTATCAGATGAAAGTTTCAACCACTACAACCCATTTTATATACCTGTTTTCGGTTTTTTTAGCTTCAGTTTTGGCATCATTATATTGCTACAAATATATGGAATCCTGTTGTAACTCTATAGCTTCCTTTCCAACAGGCTGCCTATTTCGTTAACCACTAATTAACTATAGGCCGATTCACCAAATGAAAACCGACATGCTTATCATTGCACATGGACATTTCTGTTGGTAGGTTTTTAGGTCTTGGGTTTTGAAATCTCCTGTTATTTGACAACTCTTTCAAGACAAGAAGGATTATGCCTGACTTGTACTTGCATTATAGATGGCAGAATGGCTCAGGGTACTTTGAAATTCAAAACCTACATTTCTTCTCCTTCTTGAGGGTTTTCCTGAAAAATATGGGAAGAATGTAGTAATCAAGAAGTCTGAAAAAAATAATGATTCTTACCATGTTTCTAGGTGGACTTTGGTTAGAAGGTGGACTTTGGGTAGCCATGGAAGATTTGTTTAGGTAGTCATGGAAGGGTCTAGTTTCTCTAGCATTTACCCTTCCTCGCTTGCCCTCCAGGTGATTATTTGGGTTCTTAGAGGACTGTCAGCACTATTCTGTGATGAGGCATTGGTTAATATTAATAATAGTTGGTCCTGTATACATCGTGCCAGAAATTTGTGTAGGCCTGCAGTCATTTAAATTATGAATTCAATTTTGCATTGACAGACTGCCAAATATTACCTTATCCAAAGTATACTTACTAAGGTAAAAACTTGTGAAAACTCAGGAATTACCAGTTAAAGTACTCTGAATCATAGCCCTGGAAATGGAGCTGTCCTGAAGCACAACGTGTGTTTTCTTCATTAAACCAGTATTGGATTTAATGAATAAGTCATATTTTTTTACCCATCAAACATTTACTGAGTCCTATGTCAGGCACTGATCCTGATTCTGGGACCAAAGACAAATAAGGCAAAGTCTTCACCTTTTAGAATAGGAGTTGGTGAACTTTTTCTGTAAAGGACCAGAGAGACACTATTTTAGGCTCTGTGGGCCATACATACAGCCGGTCAATGTTGAAACCGTTCAGTTCTGCCATTGTCGTGCTGGGCAGCCAAAAACCATACTAAATGAACAAGAATAGCTGCATTTCAAGAAAACATTATTAAAGATGCTGAAATTTGAATTTCATATAATTTTCACATAAAACTTTATTTTTATTTTTAAAAACCATTTGAAAATGTAAAAATTGTTTTAATCTTGTAGACTGTACAAAATCACATGGTGGGCTAGATTTGGCTAATGGGCATAGTTTGCAGAGCCCAGCTCTAGGAATTAATCATTTATCTTTTTGTGTAGATGGACATGAAAGTAGATAATTCCCATATGACTTGGAAATGCTCCAATCAACTAAGATTATGCTATGGACATACAAGCAAGAAGCCATAAATTCTACTCCAGGGTTATCAAAGTCGCTTCACAAGGGGGTGATGTTAGATCTAGATTTTGGAGGAAAGTAGATTTTCCAAGGGAAGCAGGGAGAGGACCTTTCAGACAATCAAGTTATATAGTGGAATAAAAGCACTGATTTTGAGGCATATTGAGTAGCTCAGAATTGCCGGGGGGTAGAATATAGTATGATGGGAGGTGGTGAGGGAGGGCATAGGGTAGAGGAGTTTGTGTGGGATGATAGATGAAGCTAGAAAGACAATGGATCAGATTCTGTGTCAAGCCATCGAGCCTGACTTTACATACAACGTGAACCAGCAGGAATTTAGGCAATGAAAGTACTAGGTCAAAAGTTTTTCATGATAAAATTTTTAGGCATGAAAAGATTAAAGAATAATATAATAATCCTGTCAAGCAACTTAAGAAATAACATTACACATGCAGCTGAAGGCCACTGTTACCTGTCTCTGATCCTATTTGCTAACCACCTTTCCCAAAATTAGCTGCCGTCCTGCATTTAGATTTATCATTCTCATCATTTTTATTTTTACTTTTACCATATGTGTATATATAAAACATATACATGGATATGAATACACACAGATTTTATATGTGTAATAGGTACACGTATTACACATATGTAATATAGCATGCTTTTTATTGCTCTGCAACTTGCTTATTTCATCCAATATCATGATTTTGCAATTTATCCATGTTGATGTAATACTAGTTTGTCCATTTAGTTGTTGTATAAGATTCCATTGTATGAATGGACTATAATTTATTTATTCCTGTAGATAGACATTTAGTCTGTTTGATTGACTTGTTCACTTTTCGCTTTGTTCTAGTGTCTTTTGGTGCACAGACATTTTGCTTTTTTTTTTTTGAGACAGAGTCTCACTTTGTTGCCCGGGCTAGAGTGAGTGCCGTGGAGTCAGCCTAGCTCACAGCAACCTCAAATTCTTGGGCTCAAGCAATCCTTCCTGCCTCAGCCTCCTGAGTAGCTGGGACTACAGGCATGCTCCACCATTCCCGGCTAATTTTTTCTATATACATATTTTTTAGTTGTCCTATTAGTTTCTTTCTAATTTTTAGTAGAGACGGGGTCTCGCTCTTGCTCAGGCTGGTTTCAAACTCCTGAGCTCAAACAATCCGCCCGCCTCAGCCTCCCAGAGAGCTAGGATTACAGGCGTGAGCCACCACGCCCGGCCTGACATTTTGCTTTTAATGCAGTTTTTTCTTTTTAAAGAAATTTTTTCTATCTGGAGGTCATAAAAGATATCCTACTATCTTTTGTTCTAAACTTAAAGATTTGCTTTGTTCTTGCTATTGTGAGGTATGAATCTGATTTTATTTTCCCCCCCATGTGGATAGACAATTGCTCCAGCACCATTTAATAAATAATCCAAGTTTCCCCATGTTAGGGGCTGAATTGTGTCCCTCTAAAATTCATAGGTTGAATCTCTAACCCCTAGTACTTTAGAGATGATTGTGTTTGTAGATAGGGACTTTAAAGAGGTCATAAGGGTGAAGCCCTAATCCAACAGGACTGGTGTTTTTATAGAAGAGGAGAGATGAGGACATGGATATGTGCACACAGAAAAAAGACCAAGTGAGGACACAGGGAGAGATGGCCATTTGCAAGCCAGGGAGAGAGGCATTAGGAGAAACCAAACCTACTGACACCTTGATCTTGGACTTCCAGCCTCTCAAACGGCAAGAAATAAATTTCTGTTGTTTAAGCTACCCAGTCTGTGATATTTTGTTATAGCAGCCAAAGCAGACTGATACCCCCCACCCACACACACTGTTTGCCATGACATCTCTGATCTATATCATATGCACATGAGCAATGGGCTATTTCCATTCTGTTTCATCTGTCTTTTTGCCTATATCTACATGTGTATCATACTGTTTCAGTTGCCAAAGGTATGTACCTAGTCTTGACGTCTGGTATGGCTAATCTTCCAACTTTGTTTCTGTTCTTCACTATTATCTTGGCTGCTCTTCTCCCTTTTATCTTCTGTGTGCATTTGGGGATCAGGTTGTCAGTTCTAACCAAAAATATCATGGAATTTTTATTGAAATGGTGCGTACTTAGAAATCACATTGCAGAAGATTATATTGACAGTAATCCCATCCATGAACTTGGCACATCTCTCCATTTATTTAGGTCCTCTGCCCAGTCATTCAATAAAGTTGTGTAATTATCTACCTGAAGGTCTTATACACATTTGTTAGATAGATTTCTTGGTGCCTTATGTTTTTTGTTGCCATTATTTAGTTTTTAAGAAGACAAATTAGGTGACATATAGGATGGGAATAGACTTGGAGGTGGAGCAGTTAGATGACAACTTCAGTTTAAGTTCAGTGAAACGTAAGAGCTTGAACTATAATAAGATAGTGGTAGTAAGTTTAGAAGAAAGGGGCCTTACTAGGGTGATTTCTGTCATATAGGCTTAATATTGATTGTTTGTGGGAGATGGGGATGTCCAACAGGAATCTGAGAATATTTTTATTATGGAGTTTAGATAAATGTTCTGGCTGGAGGTGTGTTTGGGAGTCATTAGCATATTCTTTTGATTTATTTCTCATTTGAATTAGAACTTAAGTGAAGAACTGAAATGCTCATTATTGGATCACCTTAAAGACCCTAACAGTATGGTTCTGCTGTGATAAAGTATAGCTCCAGCGTATCACATGTGGGTGAAGACTATATTTGCTTCCTGCCATGACAAACTACCACAAACTGGATGGCTTAGAATAATAGAAATTTATTCTCTCATAGTTCTGAAGGCCAGAAGTCCAAAATCAAAGTGTCAGCAGGGCTGTGTTCCTGGACCTGCTCTTGAGGGGCTCCTTCCTTGCCTACTCCAGCTTCTGGAATGAACCCCAGGTGGTCATTGGTTTGTGGCCACATAAAACCAGTCTCTTGCTTCCATCTTCACATGGCCATCACCTCCCGGTGTGTCTGGGTGTTCACATGACATTCTTCTCTCTGTGTCTCTCTGTTTCCTCTACTTTTTTTTCTTTTTTTTTAGAGACAGAGTCTTGCTCTGTTGCCCGGGCTAGAGCGCCGTGGCATCAGCCTAGCTCACAGAAACTTCAAACTCCTGGGCTTAAGCAATCCTTTTGCCTCAGCCTCCCGAGTAGCTGGGACTACAGGCATGCGTCACCATGCCCGGCTAATTTTTTCTGTATATTTTTAATTGTCCAACTAATTTCTTCTATTTTTAGTAGAGATGGGGGTCTCGCTCTTGCTCAGGCTGGTCTCGAACTATTCTCCCGCCTCGGCCTCCCAGAGTGCTACGATTACAGGTGTGAGCCACCGCGCCCGGCCTGTTTCCTCTATTCTTTAAAAAAAAATTTTTTTGAGACAGAGCCTCAATCTGTCACCCGGGCTAGAATGCTGAAGTGTTGGCCTAGCTAACAGCAACCTCAAACTCTGGGCTCCAGCGATCTCTGGGCTCCAGCAACCCTCCTGCCTCAGCCTCCCGAGTAGCTGGGACTATAGGCATATGCACCACGCCTGGCTAATTTTTCTATTTTCACTAAAGATGGAGGGTCTCGCTCTTGCTCAGGCTGGTCTCGAACTCCTGACCTCGAGCGATCCTCCCTCCTTGGTCTCCCAGAGTGCTAGGATTACAGGTATGAGCCACTGCACCCGGCCTGTTTCCTCTACTTTTAAGGACACCAGTCATATGGGGCTAAAGGCCCATTTCAGTCCAGTATGACTTCATTTTTAACTCAGCTAACTATGTCTGTAATGACCCTATTTCTAAATGAGATCACATTCGGAGGCACCGGGGGTTAGAACTTCCACATATCCTTCTGGAGGACACAAGTCACCTCATAACAGAGAGCAACATCTGCCTTTTAGAAACAGATGTTAAAGGACTTAGTCATGGAGTTTACACATGTAGACAAATCAGAGGTATAAGAATATAGCAAAATTTCTGCTTTTTGGTTCATATGATACAGCTGCACATTTGAAGGTTATCATACTTAAAGTCAATATTTCTTTGAGGAAAATTATTCTTTCCATGAAAACCAATGACTTTTATGCTAAGAAGCCTGCTCACTGACGGAGGTATGGTTAAGGATTCTCTTCTACCTTTATAAGTTCTGGAAAATACTTCAGGTGTCTTGGAGTACTCATTGTACTTCATTCACTAAGTGAAAATGGCGGCTGTGTTACAGCAATTAGTGGATATTAATGAGGAAAAGGAAAAATTTTAAGTTTCTTATAATAAAAGGTACTACTGGGTTGACTTCTATAGCCCTTAGCCCCCTTCCCCGCTGTCTCTGGATGTATGTGGTGGGGTGAAGGTCCTCTGTCACTGGGCTCCCATGGCCTCTCCAAAGTTTCCTGTGAGAAGCAGACCCAGGCAGCTGCTGTGGCCTGGCAGCACCATGCAGTCTCGGGGGGGAGAAGCCACCAACCTAAGGGAGACTTAAGAAGAGGTTCCACAGTGGCTGCTGCCCTCTGTGCAGCCGCTGCCACCCACTTGCAGACTGACTTAGTATTCCTGGTCGGTAGTGTTGGGACAGAGCGAGCAGGGCAGAGCAGGTCGAAAGACGGGAAGTGAGTAAAGCAGGCAGCTTTGTGGCGCTCCTGCCTCTGCTTAGGCCCCAGTGATTGCATCCTCCAGGAACGCCGTCCACTGTCCTCAGAAAAGTGGGGACACAAGTCTGCAACTTGAATATTCCCCGCCTCCTTGACTATTCCCCAGGACCGTTACCTACCATTTACTGAACACTCACTATCTGCTAGCCAGTGGGCTAAGCACTCAACAGACATCATCTTGTTTAATCTTTAGGACAAAATAAGGATCGTTGCTTCCGTTTCTGTGATGAGGAAACTGAGGTGCAGAGAATTAAGCAGCTTGCCCAAAGGCACACCGCTGATAATAGCAGAAGTGGGATTTCGACTCATGCTTGTGCCAGTTTATTGAACAGTCCAAATGTGGGTTAGTGTGAACATGATACGGTGTTATCTTTATCCGGTCCTTGTCTCCAGACTGTACTGTGTTGATTCTCTCTTTATTGTTGGCAGGCAGATTCCTTATGGGACTCATGGGCGGATCTCAGAATTTCTGGGCAGGTTTCGTACCTTAGAGTAGGAATCAGTTAGGGGTACTCTTGGCTGCAGGTAGCAGACTAACAGTGGCTTAAGCAATAAAGAATTTAATGATTTCACAGGTAACTTGAAGTAGGGATGGGGCATAGTTTACTGTACAGTTCTCTTACTCTCTCTCACTTTGGAGTCCAAGAGCATGGCCTTCCTTTGGAATACCTTCCCTCCCTCTCACTTCTGGGCTCAGCTCCTTTGCAGTGAAGGGTTGGAGAGGACAAATATCTCTTACCTGATGACCCCTGGGTGCAGTCCCCCTTTGTGCTGGTTGTGTCTATTTTTCTTGCTCCCATGGACTGCTCTTTGAGGTCAGCTGAATGGCAGCATTGAAATGCTGCTCTCCTGGGCTGCATGCATGGTTTTTTGTTTTGTTTTTGCGAGCCTGGGGTGCCTTTCCACAGAACAACTCTCTGATATTGGAGAGTGGGGTCGGCTTGCCTGTTTGCATTCTTCCTTAGCGCCCACCACCACATGTATACCCAGGCTTCTTGCTGCTTGGGTTCTTTTGCCTCGTGGATGGCGGTGGGAAAATGGCTCGAGGCTGACTTCCTTCCACGGAGTCCGCTGGCCTGCGGGGCACTCCTGTGCTCTTGCTGTGCCACATGGCAGAAGGCCAGCTGATCCACTGCTGTTTCCTGCTCTACTTAGCCTTCTCACTCCAGTCGTTATTGTAATTATTTTAATTTAAGGACATTCAATTGGAGCTTTCTTTAGAGTATTTAAGAATTGCAAATGGATCAAATCTCAATGATAAGGAAATGGTTCAATAAAGTGTGATTCAATTTCATAGTGAAATACTTTGCAGTCATTAAAAGTTATGTTTTTAAGGAATAATTAATTGTATGGGAATATGTTCACAATAGAACTGTAATAAGAAAAATGGTTAGTAATTTATAGTATAATCCCAAGTTACTTAATACTTTCTTTTTCTTATTTTTTATTTTTATATGTGTGCGCACACACACACATGTACTAAAAAAACCTAGAAGAAATACAACACAGCGTTAATAGTGTGGTCTTACCTATGTGGCAGGATTATAGGTGACTTTAATTTTCTTTATTATAGTTGGGTTTTTATTTTTTGTTTTCTTTCCTCCAATTTTGTGCAACCAATATATACTGCTTTTATAAGCAAGGAAAAAAAGGTTTCAATTCTGTCTGAATTTGCAGCGATGTTACCATGAGTCTGATAATTTTCTGCCACTTGTAATAAAGGTCAGGTTCTAAGAGTTTCCCCTTAGAAATAGTGTGGAGACCACTGGGAAAATGAAAAACGATGAGGATAAGCAAAGAAATGCCTATGCAAGCATTTCACCAACTGCTAAAGGGGTCTGTGGTTAATATCAGATATTGCTTTATGTTATTTATAGTTGAGCTATATAATAATAATTAAATTAACTATATAGGAAATTGAATATAGTTCTCACTCCATAGTGTCACTCCAGCTATTCTCAATGAATCCTCTTGCTGTCTTAAAAGGTTTGAGATTTTAAAAAGTCTTTTCTGCTGTCACTACAGATTCCAATTATTTTTTAATCAACAAGCTCCCTACGTGGATGTGGGATCCAGGAGTGAGATGCTAATACCCTTCCTTGCAGATACCTGCAATCTCAGTGACTGATTCTCTTGGGAGCCTCTGGATTTGCTTGGGGGTGGAGAGGAAAACTTCCTCCCCATGAAACTGCTCTCCCTACTACTCCAATTCTCCCTGTCCTTTTGGGAGGGAGGCTGGGGTGGTTGCAGGGCTAGTTCTGTATTTCTTAATAGATGAGAGAGACGTCTCAATTGTTGGCAGCTGTCTTTAGAAATTGGAGGTTTTAGCGCCTCTTTGTACCACCTTTGGGTCTTACCTGTCAATTCAGGGTCTACAAGAAAAGGCCTAACCATCCTATTACACTCTTTGTCACTATATAACATGGACTCTTGGTTGTTCTCATCACCTCACATATTTTACTAAAGGCACTATTAAAATGTAGTGCTTCCCAGAGCAAATTTCCCCTTACTGAGCTTTTGTGGCTCTCTGAATCAGGTTCCTCAGTGTAGCTGTATGAGCAACCAAAGAAAATTGTAGGCTAGGTAGTATGAAGCATCTAGCACAGTGTCCAGCTTATAGTTGGCAATGTAAAACTGCTAATCATTTATTACTTTGTATTTCTAAGTCAAAAGGGTTTAAGTACAGTGCCTGCCTGTTAAACAATTTTTATCAATTTGCAGAGGTTCAGTATTGTTCCTTTTGATAATGATAGCTCACTTTGGGGCACATATTGTTAAGAAGACTTTTGGCTGCAAGTAACATAATATGAAGAAAGAGTAGGTCAAGCTATAAAGTATTTAATTATCTTACTTTCTTTTTTTTTTTGAGACAGAGTCTCACTCTATTCTCTGGTCTGTAGTACAGTGGCACGATCATAGCTCACTGCAACCTTGAACTCCTGGACTCAAGTGTTTCTCCTGGCTCAGACACCTGAGTAGCTGGGACTACAGGTGAGCACCACAATGCCCAGCTGGGTCTCACTATGTTGCCTAGCCTGTCCTTGACCTCCTAGCCTCAAGCAATCCTCCCATCCCAAAGTGCTGGGATTACAGGCATGAGCCACCATGCCTGACCTAATTATCTCAACAAGAAGTTTGGGGGCAGGCATTTTCAAGTTTGGTGCAGCAGTTCAACATTGTCTTCAAGGACACTTCAAGGACACTCCCGACTATTGTTCTGCTCTGCTATTCTAAGCATGTTGCTTTTTCATGCTAAGCTGTGCTACTTCATGCCAGATAATATAACAACTCCAGATATTGTGACTACATGTGAGGGTAGAAAACAAGAGACTTGGGAAAGGAAAGGGTGGCAAAGGACTTCTTATCAGTGGCCCATTATTAGGGAAATAAAATATGTTTCCTAGAATCCTTGCTCCCCAGGGATATAGCTACCCTGTCTGCAAGGTAATTTGGCAAGGCATGTTTCTGAGGTTTTCATCCTCTATAGTTTGGGGCAGGTAAGGGACAAACAGGCAGGGAATGGTTTTGAGCTAGGAAACTAACAGCATCTATTACAGTGGGGATGTTGGGAAGAATGAAATAAAAAGTAATTTTTACCTTTCCACTTTCATGATTATATATTTCCATTCAATTAAGTGATTGAAGAAATAAGGATTTCTTTTTAACTGTGGTTTAGGTTTATAATTTTAGGACTGAAATGTTTATATTTATGATATTTTAGGCATATATCATAAACAAGTCATATATACTTTCCCCTAATAACAAAAAATATTGACAACAATGTCTCACTTGTTTGCTTCCTGGTGTTTAATTGTGCATATAAAAGTCAACTTCCAGGCAGGGTACAAATTAGAAAATCTAGGCATCCCATGAGCTTCATGCCCCATCTCCTCTCCCCTTCTCCTAAGTGCTGTCCAGATCTGAACAACTCCTTGAGAGAAGAGGGAGTGCTGAGTTGAGGCTTTTTCCAGGAATAATAAAGTATGCTTGGGGGGGGTGGTCATACTCATTAGGGCTGCATATATAGGGAGAAGTGTTTCCTTCATCACATGAAAGGGGATGGGATAGTTAAGTAACATTTTGAGTGCCTGCTACATGCTAGTTCTGTGTACCCTTATTCCAAGATATAAAAAAAAAAAAAAGAAAGAAAGAAAGAAGAAAGGAGGTCCATTGTTCCCTAGGGAAAGCTCAATATGTTGACATCTTAGTTATTTCGAAGGAGGTGTTAGAAATCTGCAGTAGTAATGCTTTGGGCTCTGGTGCCTGACAAGTTGGTGACCCAGGACAGGCTCCAGCTTTCTTCTCCAGTCTCAGCCTAACTCTGGAGGTGGGAGAGATGTTAAAGAAGCATGTGAGCCTGAGAAATTAAACAGCAGAGAAATCCCTGGGGAGAGAAAGAGAGAATGGAACCTGGTTGGGGAAGAGATGGGAATGAGCAGAGGAGGTTTGCACTCAACAGTTTGGGAGAGTTTGAGCACAGTTTTTTTCCCTTCTGCTCATGGCCTGTCCCCATGGGACTAAGAGCAGCATTGGTCCTGCGCTGTGAACATGGGGTGGGGTAACGTCAGGGAGGCAGTGGAGCCCGATGACAAGTCTACTACAGAGCATGCCTTCCTCTCTTTCTCCCCATCCACACCCTGGGCAGTAGGTGATGACAATCAGGGGGAAATTTATCTTGAAGAACAATGGTCGGGATGGGGAGCAAAAAGCTTACCTGAGGGTCAGGATGCTGTTAAGAGGCGGCAGTAGAGAACAGGTTTGTGTGTGTGCATGCATACATGTGCACATGTGCAGGGGCCAGCGCTCAAGCTCAGATTATGATCCAGGGGACTTTCTACTGCGTCCTGGGCCAGACCCTTTCCCTTCTTAAATCTACCAAGAGTGATACATGCTAGTGTTACCAAAAGTTTGGTACTTGTCTCGGAGGCGGAATTAGTGAGACAGAGAACGAGGACAAGGAAAGAGAAGTTTATTAATTTGCTGGCAAATGAGGAGGGCAGTGGACTAGTGTCTCAAAGGCTGCCATTCTGACTTGAAGCAGAAAAACAGGGCTTTTTAAAAGGGGTGTTTTTGGCAGTTGGGCTCGGGTCTATGTGACCAGTATCACATGTCATGGCCTCAGGCTATCGTTGTTTAACTATATAATTGGTGGTTTTGGCTGACCTTGTCTCTGGTGATAAGGTCTGATGGCCCTTGAGACCTCTGTCTGGACAACCTGTTGATCCATCTCCTGTGGTTGAAGATACTAGAAAACAAACAGCAGGGAACATTTTTGTGCCCCTTTGATTGCTGGCCTCCGGCAGGAATGCAGGTTTTAATTCCCAAAAAGTTGGGGGGTGCGGTTTAAAGAGACAGCTCGTAAAACATTTTGTTGCCCTTTTTCAGACCTTTACCTCGGTTACACCAGGGCCTGGAGTTTGGCCCTGCCCACAAGACGTTTCTAGCCAATCAGGAGGATGGTAAACCCCCAGGTGAAAACGAGCACGGGGCAATGAAAGAGACAGCAGGCTAAGTAAGCTGCCCGTGGAGAGCACATATTGGTGCTCACAGATGCCTGTGTGCTCACCTACCATGTTCCAGTTGCCTTGCGTCGCGCTGGGGCCACCTGGTAAGTTCTAGCTAATGGAATATGAATGAAAGTGAGTTCTCCATTTTTTCCCCCTTTTTGTTAGTGTTTTTGTGGTTTACAGTGAAGAACTCTAAGAATGTGGAGTTGCCATGGGGAAGCAGTCTGGGTCACAGCTGCCATAGAGCAAGGAAAGTTGTCTCACTGCGGGTGAGAAATAAAGCTTTGTTGTGTGAGCCACTGAAAGTTCTAGAATTACTTGTTACTGCAGCATATGCTCTCCTGTCCTGACTATTACTTTATTATAGGAACGAGAAATAGTCACATAGATCAAGAATTTAAAATAAGCACAATGAAGAACTTTGAAGAGATGAGTGGCTATTTGTGACATGATGCAGAGACAAGAGGTTTTAAAGGAGAACATGCTGGAGATACTGATTATATTAAAAAATAACGGCTCAAATAAACTTGAGAGATGGATACATAGCAGAAAGTACACATAGTCGCTGAAAAATTAATTAGTGAGTTGCAATATCACATCAAGAAACACTCCCAAAAGACAAATTACAGGGAGGATAAGATACGAAGGGGAAAAATAAAATAATAAAACAAAAGAGGGGCAATACAGATAATTGATGATCATGAACTATGAATCAAGGACTGCAAGTAACTCACATCTGTGTGCCCTGAGTTTTAAAAAAACTAGAAAAAAAGAAAAAGTCAAGTAAACATATGACTGGCCTCAAGAGATCTAGTTCTGGCTCTGACTCTGATGCAAACTTGCTGTGCACCTTGGAAGAATCATTCAGCGCTTTGAAACCTCATGTTCCTAAACTACAAACTCTTAAGGAGAAGGAATGTTTGGTGAAGAGTCACGCAGCCTGGGACTGAATCTTAACTCAGTCACTACCTTGGTTAACGTCTGGGTTTCTTAGAAAATCAGTTTCTTTATACGTCAAGTAAAGATAATATACCTACCTATGTTCCTGGCATACAATAGGTACTTCCTGTTCCCTTCACTTTAAGAAAATTCTAAGTCTAAAATCACGATTCTAGTTCAACATAGCTCTCTTACAAGTGAAGAAATTGAAAAATAGAGAAATTAAATAACTGACAAAAAGAATATTCACCAAGTAAATATCTGAATCGTGACTGGTATTAAATTCTCTTGACATTGAGATTGTTGATGCCCCAAATATTTATCACTTGTTTCTCTTTTGTGAAGCTAAGCTTAATCATAAGAAGAATATATCTTCTTTTGAGGAAGTGTTATTTTTTGTAAATTATTCAGTTTCTCATTCAGCCTAATGAAGTAGTTGAATTTCACAGAAACGGAGTGGGAGATGAGTAATTTGCTCCAGAGCACCAGAAAAGTTAGTAGCCATGGGTTAGAATTCATTTTTCCTTAAAATGAAGGCAAAGGCCGAGTGGGGAAAAAACTGTGAATAATTTTACATGTTAGGCTAGTGATAAAGAATGTTGCTCTCTTTAATATATTATCAACAGCAGTGATTGCTTTCTGTTACCAATGTAGTAAGTGGTTAATTGGAAAATCTAAAAGCGTATAAAGAAGAAAAATAACCAAGAGTGACACCATCTAAACAACATTACTCTTAGCTCTGGTAAATTTTGTTCTATTTTCTTTTCCTTTGAGATATTTTATGGAACATATTTGAATATTTAATTTTATATTTTGACATTTAACCTTAACATTTTAACATAAGTATTTCATGTTATTTCAGAGTCTTCTTAACACAATATCAAATGGCTATATAATATTTATTGAGAATGGCGGTTTATTTAATTATACTTCTGTTAATCACTTAGGTTGTTTCCAAGTTTTTGCTATTGCATGAGCAATGTAGCAAATATCTTTATGAATAGAGATTTTTTTTGTATTAAAGATTACTGGGCTAAAGAATATAAACATTTATAATTCTTGTGACACACAGTAATTCTCCAAAAGGATCCTATTCATTTTATACATAAACCGTCATTTTAAACTTTTGGGTTATTTATTAATTTTAAATTTGAATTTATTTATTATATTTATTTATACTTAAAATGAAATTTAACAATCATTTAAAAAATTACAGATGTAATACATGATCATTGTAAACGTTTTACATGATGCAGAGATATATAAAATTAAAAGTGAAATTACCCCATAATGTTATATCCCAAAGTAATTACTGTTTATAGTTTGTTGTATATTCTTCCAGATTTTTTGAT
Source organism: Propithecus coquereli (assembly GCF_000956105.1). NCBI lineage: Eukaryota > Metazoa > Chordata > Mammalia > Primates > Indriidae > Propithecus > Propithecus coquereli. The sequence continues at coordinate 2,598,512 of NW_012149908.1, forward strand.
ATGCATATATTGACATTTATTTCAGTCATTGTCAGCATTGAAAACATGCATAGTGTTTTGCATCTTGTTTTTTTTTCATTTATTGTGATATCTTTGACATCTTGTCACATTGGCACATGCAGATCTACCTCATTCTTTTTAATAGCTGCATGGTATGAACATAACACAATTTCTTTATCCCATTTCCTTTGATGGACGTTTGGGTTAGTTCCAAGTTTTTTTTCCTGTTACAAACAATATTGCAATGTGAGTTCTTGTATGTATGGTTTATATTTAATGAGCATTTACTGCTGTGAAAATGTGACTTTGAAAATAATTGTTGGCAAGATGATTCCCTCTATGTGCTGAAACACACAATATTTGAACACCATTTAAAATTTTAAATTTGATTTGAATCATTTCCATTAAAACCAGGTTAAAATCACAGTGATCTTTTCCTCTTACATAGGAATGAATCCTCTTGCTCCAGATGGGACATAAAGCTCCTTAAATTGAAATTCATTGCTTGGGGGCTCTGATGGCCCTTAACAGATGGAAGAACAATCTCATTTGGATGGTTATGTAATTCAGTGATTATCATGGAACCCTTCAGATAGCATGAGACAGAAGGTGGACAGAGTAAGGCTCGGTGGCAAAGGCAGGTGATGAGGCTGTGGATTCACTATACTTGCTTCTTTGTATTTATTTGCTGGCGTCATTAAGACTAGAATCTGAGATCTGAGCCCTGTAGCATGATCTGCTCTAATGGCTAACCTTGGACTCTCGGAAATGAAACATTGAGATACCAGTTGGAATTCAAATAGTTTCTCATTAAACGACCTTGAGAGAGTTGTTCCATTTTTCTGAAAGTCTCATTTTTACAAGTGTGCCAGATAATGCCTCTAGTAGGAGGGTATGATATTAATATTTATTTGGTAGATATTTATTGAGCGTTATGTGCTAAGAACTATTCTAAGTGCTAGAGATATAGGTGTAAATAAAACAGATGAGAATCTATTTTCATTTTCCTCAAAGGTGATGTTGTTACCTTTCTCAGCCGAAAGTAATCAACTGATCTGCTTAAATTTAGTCAACATACTCCACAAAATTTAGCCTTTATACATTGCATGTTCTTGGTAACAGAGGCTTTCAGTATGGCAAACTCATTAGCCAAATCAAAAGATCCTTGTTTGGGCTTATCCACTCAACAAGGCACTATTTCTCCAGCCTTATATTATGGTGGCAGTGCTAAAATTAGCAGTCATCATTTCAGCACACACTGAAACCCTCCCTGCCTTTCCCCCCCCTTCCTTTTACCTACAACAGTGCCCAGAACAAGCATCTAGAACAGCAATGGGCACAGAGTAGGTACAAAATAAATTTTGATTGATTAAATTTCTACAAATATTTGTTGTTTAAATTTTAGGCACTAGGATAGCTTTTGGGCATACAAGAATAAATAAAATGTGATTTCTATTTTCCAAGATCTCATATCTAGTTAAGAGATTGGCATATCGACCAGAAGTATGACGAATGCTATAAGAATTATGTGCACAGGGCATCTACGTCCATCTCCCCAACTAATGTTGCTGTTCCTCCTTTTCCATCTTCTGTTCAACCTACTCTACACTTCTAAATTTATCTAAAATTGGAAGACCAGATAAGTCAAAAAGAATTTGTGTGTGTGTGTTTTTTGGATGAATCAGAGATTACATTTTCTATCCTTTCAAGAGTGTGTTTGGAGGCAGCATTGGTAAATGTTTTATACTTGTTTGCAAAGTTGGTATAAATATTTCAGGAGACAATTGAGCTTTTCTTATTAAAGCCCATTTTCCTGTCTCTGTATGCAGAAGTTTCTAGCTATAGAGAAAAAGTACTATTTAAAACAATTGTGAAGATCCTAATTCCATGGCAACCACGACAAATGGACTTTTTCTGCTATAATAGGTTTTCATGAGCTTATTTATAGTTAAAAGAATGATAATTTTTGTTATTAAAATCCCTTATAACCTAATTTGATCTCTATTTTTAAACTTGTTCCCAGTTAAAGGCTATAGTGGGTTAGACAAATCAGAATCAATTTATCTTTCAAACCAATTGCACAATCTGAATCACTGTTCTCAGACAGATTCGATATTTGTAGCAAGGTTGCTAGATATCCTAAATCTTCCTTCTTATATTTATGCATATCAGGAAAAACAGTGAGTAAACAAAAAGTTTCTTTAGTACTTTCCATAGAATTACATTTAAACGTGCCATAATGCATGTGTGAAATTTTAATTTCCCCTTAGGTCACTTTTAATGTTCTACCCATAGATGGCAGCAAGTGACCAGGCTGCTAAATCACCAGGTTTTTGTTTTTTTTTTGGAGACAGAGTCTTACTCTGTTGCCAGGGCTAGAGTGCCATGGCTTCAGCGTAGCTCACAGCAACCTCCAACTCCTGGGCTCAAGCAATCCTTCTGCCTCAGCCTCCCAAGTAGCTGGGACTACAGGCATGCACCACCATGCCCGGCCAATTTTTTTCTATATAGTTTTAGTTGCCCCATTAATTTCTTTCTATTTTTAGTAAGAGACGGGGTCTCGCTCTTGCTCAGGCTGGTCTCGAACTCCTGAGCTCAAACAATCCGCCCGCCTCGACCTCCCAGAGTGCTAGGATTACAGGCGTGAGCCACCGCACGCGGCCCCTCACCAGGTCTTCTTGTCAGTCCTTATCAGGTGATTTGTTGTAAAACCTCAGTAAAGGTAAAAATGGGGAAAAGAACAGATCACCTCATTCAGTTATTTGAGATGTGGCTCTTCTCTTCAGATCTGGAAAACTTTGTTCTGTTTTGATTCTTCTTTCTGAGGCTTAAGAGAGGAATCCTAGCAGCATCCAAACAATGGCCAAGGCCCTCCAGGGAGGGCATGAGGATTAGGGCTTCCCTGGATTGCCCAGTGCCTTCTGCCTTGGTTCCTTCATCTCTGAGCATTATGAACTGGAAGTTCTCCTGAAAATTCAGCCTTGTCTATTTGGTCCCTGTGGATCTGGACTTCCTCTCTCTTATTTTTCAACCTCCCAGCAAATTGTATTCTTGGGCAGCCCTTATCTTGAGTCCTGCTATGCCCCTTTGGGCCCCATGAAGTTAGAGAGTCAACCTGCAGATGACTTTCAACAGACTCACTGAAGGTAGGCATCAACTGGTTAATAGGCAGATATACATTTATTCTGTGCTTATTATTTGTCTAGTGCTGTGCCATACATCATCTCATTTGCTCCTCACAAATGCTTTACAAATTAGATATTATGAATGTCATTTGACCAGCAAGGAAATGGAAGTAACTTAATTTGTTCACAGTGATAAACCCTGTTTAAACTGCTTTGGCTACCTTAAGGAGGCTCCTTCTTAGGATGAGGTATGACTTTGACCTTCTCGACTAGTTTGTACAGATTACTGCCATGTGTATCAGGAAAGATACAAATGTTCCTTACCCTTGAAGACCTTATAGTGGGAGGGCCTATGCACATGAAAAAGACATCAAGGCAGCAGAATCTGAGAAAGCCCAAATTATGATGATTGGGGCCTTTGGAAGATACTGGAATAAAAAGGTTGTTATGGGGTTTCTAGGTTTTCATAGGAATTAAAGAAGCCTGGGTAGAAATGGAAGCTAATCGGGGTCCTATTTGAATTTGAGATGTAATATCCTACTCTTCCAGTTTCCCTCGATTGGTATACTGTCATGAACTTGGCTAGTGTCCTCTTGTTGCAAGGGAAAAGATGTAGTGAACCAGATCCTCAAACTCTCCAGGGAAGCCGGGATCTGGATCTACTCTCAGAGTGTCTCTGGCTGTGTATGGTCTCCTGAAGCACCAGCAATAGATATTTTATAAGAATCCATAGTTTACAAATTGCTTGCAAGCACATGCAAAGATGCTCAACATCATTATTCATTAGGGAAATGCAAATCAAAACCACAATGAGATACTACTTCACACCAACTAGGAAGGCTACAATCAAAAAATCAGATAACAACAAATATTGATAAAGATATGAAAAAAACTGGGACCCTCATACACTGCTGGTGAGAATGAAACGTGATGCAGCTACTTTGGAAAACAGGTTCCTCAAATGATTAAACATAGAGTTAGAAAGGATGGCTGCATTCCACTCCTACGTTTATACTCAAGGGAAATGAAAAAGTGTGTCCACACAAAAATTTGTACGTGAATGTTTATAGCAGCATTGTTCATAACAGCCAAAATGTGGAAACAACCTGAATGCCCGCTGACTGATGAATGGGTCTGTCCGTACAATGGAACACTGTTCAGCAGTAAAAATGAATGAAGTAGTGATTCATCTACATAGATGAACCTTGAGAACATTAGGCTAAGTGAAAGAAGCCAGTCACAAGAGACCACATTGTATGATTCTATTTATATGAAATCTCCAGAGTAGGCAAATCTGTAGGGACAGAAGGTAGATAAGTGGTTGCCTAGAGCTGGGAGTGGGGTTAGAGGGACAGGAAGGTGATAACTTTTTGAGGTGATAAAAAAGTTCTAAAATTGATCGTGGTGACAATTCTTTAAATACACTAAAACCACTGAGTTACACTCTTAAAAGAGTGAATTGTATGACATGCGAATTATATTTCAATAAAGCTGTTAATTAAAAAAGATTCCATAATCCGCTACAGGTACTTACGTAGAACTTATTTGCCAGGTACTGTTCTAAGCATTTTGCATATGTTAACTCTTTAAATCTTCCCCACGGTCTCACGAGGTAGGCAATTTAATCTTGCCTATTTTACAGACAGGGAAGCCAAGACACAGGGGCATGAAGGATCTTGCCCAAGGTTACTTAGCTTACAAGACAGGCTGCATTAGAATCTCTTATGTAGAACTGGGAGGCCTCCAGAATTTCTACTCTTAATTACAGGCCATACTGCCTGGGAGAGAAGAGATCTTTGTGTGTGATCACCTAGTTAAACCCTCCCTTGTTTTATATATGGGAAAATGAGGCCCACTTAGGGTGGAGCTGGCACAGAGCCAAGCCTCCTGCTCCTGGTCTGGAACTCTCTCCATGTCATCACATCACCTCCGTGCTAAAGGGCTAGCCAGGACAAACTCGGAGCCATCCGTGTACACAGGAGACAGTTTTTTCTTAGAATTAATTATTACTATTTTTGAATCTGAGAGATGAGTCAAGTCAAAATGCGTAGATGGTAGTGGTGGGGTGTTAAAAAGAAGAAAATGCAGGACCAGACAATAAAATTGGTTGGGGATTTGGGAGTTTATAGAGGTAAAGAGAAATAATATGCAAGCATGTCCATGCAATATTGCCTATTTCATTCTTCATTATGTACCATCAGAAGGTTTCAAGGGAACTAAATTTGCAGACAAATCTTGCTTGAAGTTAGAGTGGTTCTTTTTTATATGAGCAGCTATTAGGTATTCCATATTGCATTTCTGTTTCACTGTTAAGTCTCATGAGAAAGGGAGTGGGGTGTCAGGCTGGTGAGAAAGGGGGGGAAGCAGAGACAAACCTGGACATTCTATTCAAGAGTCATAAGATCACAGAGTATCGAAGCAAGCCTTCAGAATTAGCATACGATCAAGTTCTCCACCATCGTTCTTACCTAAATCTGCCTTTTTCAGCAGACCTCCGTCAGCTTTCAGGTTCCTCCTGTCTCTTTACAGTTTTGGCAGTTAATTTGCCCCAAGGTCCTCCGAGTTTTCTTTGAGGCTGAGCTATCTTTCTGTTCCTTGGCATTTCAGTCATCCTTCTCGAATTGCTCAATTGCTCTGTTCATTCCCACTGCTGTCTCTTAAATGGCTCAAAATGGAGCACAGCTTCAAAGAGCACTCTGATACTTGTAGTCTTACATGTGATTTGCAACCTTGAAGGTTTCCCTCAGAGGAATCTGTATGTCTGTGGGCAACATTAGATTACAACATGTTCGAAAGAACGTTGCAGCGAACGTGTGAATGCAAGATGTGGGAGAAAAGCAAACCCATGCAAAAGTAAATAAAATAAATTTGAGGCAAGAAAGAACAGCAACAATAAAAACTAAGGATACAGGAGGCCTACTGTCAAGCGGTGAGAAAAGGTAAATGACAGCTGTAGTCGGGCTAGCAGGAAGTGATAAAGGTTGGGTGACTCAGTCTGAATGAATGAAAGTTCATGGTGACGGGTGGATTGAGAGGAATTTTCCCACAAACCAAGACAAGGCTCCAGGTCCAATAACTATACATCAGCCCCTATTTCATTTAGCGATCAGTACAGCAACAAGGAATAGAGAGAGCCTTTCAGCTTAATTTAGGTGAACGTAAGATAAGTGTTTTCAGTCACTGTGTATAAAACTATCCAGGACAATAAAACGAGCTGCAGCTTAAATCAGGTGGACAATCTTGGTGTTTTAGATTCAGCCTTTCATCATCATCCCTTTTAATGAAAATAATAATAAAGACAGCAGTGAGTTATTATTGTTATGTGACTGGGTTTGGATTAATCTATATAGAAAGTCCTTCATTTATTTCTATCAGGACTGATTTACTGCCTATAAATGCCTTGTCGGTATTGAACTAGATGGAGAGTAGTAGACAGCACTGTGCGGGAAGTGGGTCGCCTGTCCAACAACCATTTCCCCCTTTTTTTACTCTCAGAACTCCATTTTTTTTTTCAGCCTGGCAGTGTGCCCAGCGTCAGGGAGTGATGTGATTGGCTTATGCCAATCGTCAGTTCAGAACTTCCCTTTGACACTGATTGGCTCAGGGATGAGCATGTGACTCAGCTCAGTCTATGGAGACTTTAGCCACTGAGGGACTCTGGGGAAAATGTTGCTCCCTGATTAAATAGAGTAGCATGATGAGAAATGCATTTTGTCACATTCCATTTCTTCCTGTTTGGATGTAGTTGTGCAATGATGTGAAGTTTGCAGCCATGCCAGCCATTTTGTGCTTGTGGGTGGGGGTGGGAGAGGTCCTGTCAACTCACGGAGAGAGCACAGCAGAGAAAGCAAGAGCCCAGCCTTTGCTGATACCACAAGCTGCTGGAATTGCCTCCAGACGTCTCATTGTGTGAAATAAACACCTATTATTGGGGCTGCTTTTAGTCAGTTATTTTCTTCCTTGTATTTAAAAGCATCCTACCTGATATGGGTGCTTTAATATTCGGTCACTAAATATGAAATGTCCGATTTCAAATCAACAGTGTAGTTTATTATATCTCAAACAAGAAGCAGTACAATGAATCAAAGTATGTGCCTAAACTATTGATACAGTTTTCCAATCTTAATGGTAGCTTGTTTATACCAGCAGCGAAGAAGCCTAGAGAGTGAGGAGCGATGAAATAGTGAAAGGCGGTTTCCACAGCTTGTTGAAAATTGAATATTTTTCCTTGCAAGAAGTGGTCCAAAGCCTGGAAGAAGTGGTAGTCAATTGGTGCAAGGTCTGGTGAATACAGTGGATGACAGAGGGTTTTCAAGTCTATCCTCTGTAGTTGAGCAGCGTTGTTTGTGCAACACGTGGTTGAGCATTGTCTTGCAAAAGGAATTGACCTGTCTCTGTTGACCAATCTCAGCTGCTTAATCACAAGCATCCTCATCATTTCATCCTATTGGTTGCAAGTAGACATCCGCTGTAATCGACTGACCAGGTTTCGTGAAGCTGTAGTGGACAATACCAGTGCTGGACCACCAAACAGACACCATTAACCTTTTTTGATGAATATTCGGTTTTGGGCTGTGTTTTGGCACTTCATCTTTATTCAACCACTGTGCCGAACACTTGCAGTTGTCAAAAAGAATCCATTTTTCATAACACATAACAATACAGTGTAGAAATGGTTTGCCTTTTTGTCGTGACAGCAAAGAAAGGCAAGCTTCGAGACGATTTCTCTTCTGACACTTGTTGAATTCATGCAGAACCCGTCTACCCAGCTTCTTTACCTTGCTGGTTTGTTTCAAATGGTCCAGTATTGTTAGAATAGTAAAGTCAAACCTTGCTGCTAAGTCACGTGTAGGTCAAGATGGATTCACTTCCACTACAGCTTTCAGGTCATCATTATCCACCTTGGTCTCAGGTCGCCCATGTGGCTCATTTTCAAGATTACAATCACCAGAATGGAACTTCTCAAACCATTGACATACTGTGCGTTCATTAGCCACATCCTCCCTGAACACTTTGTTGATATTTTGAGCTGTCTGTGCTGCACTGGTTCCATGACAAAACTCATATTCAAAAATAACACAAATTTTTGACTTATCCAGGGTTTCACAAAAATTGCTATTAAAAAAATTTGAACAATAATCACAAGCCAAACCATGCTTTTGAGAGATTGAAGGATGTACCTTCACAATAAAAATAAAACAAGAAGTGTCAAAGTGAAATGTCACAGCTATCAACTGTCAAACTTAGTACTTAAGGAAATCAGACATTTCATACTTAACAACCTAATAATTTAACATTTGCTACCACGAATGTGAAAACAGCCAATACATCCATCTGGGGTGTAAGCAGTGAGTTTGTCCCAACATCCCCTGAGGCTGAGCTGGCTTTCTGCTCCCTGGCATTTCAATCATTTTAATCATCTGATTTTGTGCACATGCATTACAGTTTTACAAATAAAGTCCCTGAAGAGAAAAACAAAACCAAATTAAAAATTTGCTTAAACAAATTGATCCTATAAAATCCTTTTGGAGTAAAAGCTGATGAAACAAATGTTTCTCTAGTGCTAGGGTGTTCAGGACTGCTAAACAGGGCAAAAGTCCAAGAAAGGAAAAAAACTTCCAACAAAAGAAGCACACATGAGTGATTTGAGACTCGGGAAAGGAAGCTCAGAGTGCAACTCCAAAGCTTTGCTTTTGTGCCAATAAGAGTGCCTTCAGAGCAAAGAAGCAAGTTAATTTCCAGGCCACATTTTACAAATTGGCACCTCTTCAGTTTGCCTTCACTCAAAACCCCAAACAACCAAGCACCACCTCCTACACAAAATAGAAAGACAAAACAAACCTTTCATATACACTCTCACTTAGCTAAACATAACGCCACAGCAGTGACCCTGATGGAAGCAACACTTGGGATGGAAGTTCTATGTGGGATGAAATACTTGACGAATTAATTCACCCAACTAACTGCCAAGGGAGAGCAAGACACCATGCTAGGGACTACATGGGATTCAAATACAAGGCACCAAACTTTGTGGTGTAGAAATTTTTGTCCTTGACCTATGCAAATTCCACTCTGGCACAAATTGTAAGGTTATAAGCACTGCAAGAGAGACCCAAGATTACATGCTGTGGGAGACACCAGATGAGAGAGATTCTATCTCACCAAAAGAATGAGAGATTGTTTCATGAAAATGTGGGCATTTGAAGTGAGCTTTGAAGAGTGGGTAGTACTTGAGCCTGAGCGAATTAGAGAAAAAGGATGCTCCAAGCAGAATAAACATGTTGCTACTGAAGAATACTGTATTTTAATTTAGCCAGGGCATGAAGACAATGTAGTGGATTTTATCATGGGAAAAACATAGAGAGCAAAAGAGTCGGGTAAGGCTGTCATTCTATAGGCAGTGGGGAGTCATGGAGTGTTTAGGAGCAGGGCATGACGTGTTCAAAGCTGTGCTTTAGGAAGATCAAACGGCAACAATGAGAGGTATGTCCAAAAGTGGGAGGAGACTGAAGACCACATGACCAGTTGAGAAACTGTTATGATAGTTCAGATAAAATAAAGTCCTTACTAGGATTATGGAAATGAAAGCGAGTAGGAGAGTGGATCTGAAACCTAAATATAGAGTTAATAGGATGCAGCAAATGGCCAGAACAGGGAGAAAAAACTCACCCAGCTTTTGTCTCTAATGTGAGTTTCTGAAAGGATAGAGTACCCTCCCAGTCTAAAGGTTTTGTTTTCGTTAACACCAAACTGTTCTAGTGAATATCTTTCCCATTAAATAAAGTTAACTGAAGCCCCTTTGTGATTCTAAGATCTTCGTCAGCCAACTCAACAGGCAGCTTTGGGGGATTCCTGGCCCACTGCCTCTCCCTGGCAAGCTGTCATTGATGAGGCTAACAGTGGCGCTGGTCTTGGCGACACTGTATATCCGTCCATGGGAACCAGGCCTGGGACCAGCAGTCCTCTTAACTTCCAATACACTTCATTATTAATCACATTCAGCTTTAATATTTGCTAAGCTTCTTCGAAGGCAGTCTCATAAAGAATGTCAAAGAGCGTTTGAGAAGTGTGGGTGTGTGTGTGTGGTCACCTAGGGGATAAAGTCCCTGCTCCTGAGCTCAAAGGACAAGAGGCCTCTGAGGCCAGCACAGGAACGACAGCCTAAATATTGAGAACTTCCAAGGGGAAGTAAAATCCAGGAGGAAGCAGAGTCATATTCTGGTTGCCAGTGAAGTATTTTTCCAGGGCTAGATTTTTCTATCCTGGTTTTTAATCCTACTAGGGAAAATGACTTTTCCTCACACAGGTCCATACAATCTGGGTCCTTGCTACCGGCCCGATACCATTTCCTTCCATCAGCCCAGGGACACCCTGGACTCTGGCCCTGAGGAATGGAGCCTCTGAACCTGATATGCTGGCTTGGCATCTCCACGCCTCGCATCTGTTGAGTCCTTTACCTGGAATGACCTTCTCCCTCCCTTTGTTGCCTCAAAGGCCAGTTTGAACATTACCTCCTCAATGCCCTGCAGGGCCCCAAGAGTGATCTGCCAGTGCCACAGAGCACTTACCACCTGCCATTAACTGTTACCCTTATCTTCCCTGCAGACTGTCTTCCCTCAGGGCGGGGGCTGCTCCTTATTCATCTCTGGATCTCTGACCCAGCCCAGAGACTGTACACAGAAGGGAGGCAACACTGACAGCATGAAGGAATGCAATCTGTGAATGGGCTAATGATCATCAACAGGTAGTAGGCTAGTATCTTACGTGATGGATTTTCCTTCTCCTGACATATCTGTTCTAACATTTACAAACCTGTGGCTCTTCTTATTAGAGGCTGACCTAGTTGGTACATTCCCTGGCCTTCATCCAGCTCTTCTGCTGACTTAGATTCCTATATGTGTTCTGGTTCAGCTCTTTTGTTGGTAAGGAAAAGAAACCATACAAAAAAGATCAAGGAAAAAAGAAAGTTATTTTAAGGACATGGCTATTTTATAGCATCCAAGGGCAGGAACAACGGACAGCTGCCTCTCTGTGAACTAGAACTAGGAACTGGGAAGCCCTCCATGCGCCCCTGCACCAGGTGTTTACTGAGTCCCCATTGCACCTGGTGCTATTCTAGAGGCTGAGGAGTCAGCGTGAAAATGACAGGCAAGTCCCCGAATCTGGGAGCTCATGTTCTAGAAGGTGGGGTTGTGGACAAGGACAACATACATGTAAGTGAATGACAACGTCAGAAGATGCTAAGTATTTTGAAATCTACAAAAGAGGGTAATGTGATAATAAGAAACTATGGTATTTCAGATTGGGTGGTCATAAAAATTCTCTTTGAGTTGGTGACATTTGAGTGCAGAGCTGAGAGGCCCAAGAGAGACAGTCTTGTGCAGATCTGGGGGGAAGACCATTTTAGGTTAGGGAATGGAAGGGCAGGAGACTCAGAAGGGAATATATTCGATGTGTTCCAAGAACAGAAAGCCTGTGAGGCCACCCTTGCAGACTCTGAGGAGCCACAGAGCTCTGGTCTGTGTTTCTCTCTTTGCAGTTGCTTATCTTCCCCCAGCCCAGGGATCAGCAGGCTTCAGCCTTCGCTGCATGTCATGACGTCTCAGCCATATCCGCTTCTACCAACTGACAGTCTTGTCTTCTAGGAACGATCATCAAATCTGCTCAGCTTGTTCCCTTCATACAGAGTCCTTCAGCAGGTCAGAAACCCGAGAGGGATTCTTGCCACTTTCCTCTCCCTTATATCCTGGAGGAAGCCCCTTATTGCGACCTGTCCATTCTTCCTCCAAAATGCTGCTTCTGTCTTCCTACTTTGCTCCATCTCCACTGTCCCCCACACCCATCCCCAGCCAACCCATTATTATCTCTCGCCTGATCTATTGAACTTGTCTGTTCATGGGTCTCCCTGTCTTCATCTTGCTCCCCTTGAATCCACTCTCCATAAAATAAAATGGTCAAATTGCTAATTGAGAGGATGGCTGTGGTGGTGGTGCATATTTGGGGTGGATTTTTTAGATTCTACCTCCTTGTTGGGAAATTTGATACACCTCTGGGGACACATAAAGTGATATGTTACTGATTGGAGAGTTTGCATCTGTGAATAGTGTGGAGGCAGAAACCACCCCTCTAGCCCACTGTTTTGGGACTCATTGTCCATTTGCTCTTGCTAGCATGGCCTTGATCTTGTGCCAGTTCTAGAGGGGGAGAGGAAGAGCACAGTTATTAGACCTTTGTTGACCACTTATCTGCACTACTGTTATTAGCCACCAACTATTGTGTTGATCTTGTTCTGCTCACTAGGACAGGTACGTCCTAGGATCTGCATCTACATCTGTTGAAATCCTCACCGAGCTCCCGGTCGAGGGTTGCTTGATTTAGCAAATAATAACACAGGATGCCCCAGTTAAATTTGAATTTCAAATAAACACAAAAAATAAGCGTTTCAGTATTCACATGTCCCAAATAGTGCATGTCCTGTATTTTACCTGGCAACTCTACCCTGCCCCTGGCTGCAGTTCACGAGCCCATGTCTGGGTATTTCCTCCGATCTACGCCTATCTAGCAAAGCAAGGTACACTCTCAACCGGATGGGAGGTGACAGTGGAAAATGCTGCCGCATATCTTTCCCTTGTCACATTGAGTGCCAAATCCCTAAAGAATCTGTCTGGTCCCAACACCCTTGGCTTGCCTTTGATGGTGTAGAATTCTTCATTTATAATGTTCAAAGATCTAGTCACAAAGGGGCCTTTAAACAGTTTTACTATTATAATGATGTGTGCAGTATACAATTTCCCTTTGATATCCCTTCTAGTCTCTCCCTCCGGTGGTTTACAGCATTAGAGTCTCATAGAGCCTTTGATCAATGAGCTTTACTGAACGATCTCATTCAAATTTATGAAATCTTACCTGGAGACAAGGACAGGCCTCAGTGTCCTCATTTTGTAGATGAGGACACTAGAAACAAATCCTTTCCATTGTGCTAAGAGCTAATTTTCAGCTGTGTCAGGGATCAATAAGTAAATACACAGATAATGAAATTTAAACAGATAATATTGGAACTAATTCATATTCCGACACGTTTTTACCTCTGAGATGAGACAAGCTATGAGTGTGAGGAAGGTCAGCTGCGGAGGGGCTGTGAGAGGAGATGTGAGCTTCTATTTGATTACCCAAAGAAAGGAAATGATATCTTTACACTAACTCTATGAATACCACATTTTTCAAGACTGCCAAAGTTAATTTCTTTAAAAAAAAATTTTTCTTAAGCCAGATTAAAGTATATCAAAAGTTTACTTGACTGCAATCTGATCAATATCGAATTATACTTTCAGCTCAGATGTTATGTTGCATGTCTCCATAGGGAGCTCTTGGTGGAGAACTGTAATGTATCAGTTTCTTTAACTCTGTTTCCACGCCATTTTCCCCAATGGCAAATAATATATATTTTTAAATGGGCTGCACAATAAACACAAGGGAACAATAAATGATGAATAAGACAGTGCTTCTCAATCCCATTTACTTTTGGCTATATTTTCCAGGATTCTTAGGGCATACATTGTAGCAACTTTTCTCACACTCAGATTGCTGTGCCAGATAGCTTAGTAGTTCAATGTATCTCCACTACCAATTATTGACAGTATTTTTCACAACTGGTTTAGTAGCAAGGATATTTCAAAATCATCTTATCTTTGTGGAATGGATTGCAGAGAGAAGGCCGTCTCCTTCAGTTCTACAAACAATTATGGAGCTGTTTAGCACTGTTAAGAAAGCTGGATGTACTTTAATTTCTTTATTGCTAACGCCATTAAGGTAGACCATAGTCTTTTGTAAACTAACACATCGTATGTAGAGCTCATTTCAAGTTAGGTAAAATTCTTGTGAGTTGGATGAATCTTTTATTTCTGTAAGAAATTCACTATGATGAAGGAATTGAAAATGTCAGCTGGGTACCTCTTGGAGCCTTTGAAACAAATATGATTTAAACTCCCCTCTATGGTCACAGGTTCAAGGAACCAACATACCTCCTTCAAACAAGGATGTCCCAACCCCTTAGGAGCAGTGTGTGAAGAAGTGCATTTTTCTCTACTTGCAGGGATATGACAGTCAATATTTGCCTTTCAGAGCAGATTTGCCCGTGCCGTAGGGGGGCTATTGAGAAGAGAGGAAATTGTGAGCTCTGAATTTCCAGCTTCTATAGACTCAGCTGAGAATGTGATTTTCTTTTCCAACCTTCCGAATGGCTGAGGATGGGTTTTTTCCAGTCGAATTTGAAAACTATTCATGAAGAAAATTAATTTTAAGACATAAACAAGTAATTTGAGATAAAATCTAAGACATAAACAAGTATTTTTTAATGTGTTTTGCGTGTGTTGCTATCACCTCATTAAACAATGTCAGAACATGGCCAGAAGGCAAGGGTCGAAGGAGTCGCTGCTTAATGAGATTGTAATGAGGGAACATTGAAGCTTGCTTTTTCCCTCTGCCTATTCCAAAATTCATGGCTTAATGGGAGAAAGCATATTGGAGCTCAAGCTCTCAAATAATTTAAAGATATATCTTAGGATATTTGCTTTTCTTGTTAATTTTTGATTGTGTCAAGACGTAAAAGTTAATAAATGAACTTTTAGTGAAGCTGTAGTGTGTAGTGGTTAAGAGTCTAGGAATTCTGCTGCTAAATAACTGTGTGACCTTGGACACAGTGTGCAATAAATATCAGCTATAATTATGATTTACAACTGAGAAAATACAAGGATTTGGACAGACAAATTCCAAAGCATAGAATAGGAAAATTTTTATATAAACACTTCAGTATGGATGTCTTATTTACTTTACGTATTAGGGATTTGACTATAACAAACTGATTGTAAACCACTTGAGGATATTTGCTGCATTTTGTTAAACCTGGGAAATTTAATATTTATCAAGATGAAATTACTGTGAATGTTGATCTGATAATTTAATTTTTTGATTAGTGTGTGTGTATATATATATACACATACACTAAGCTGAATTCAAGGTTAATAAAATAAGTGAAAGATCCAACAAAGTATAATAATAAAAATAATAAAGTTTATTCAGCATTGTATATGATCAAGCATCCCTCTTAAAGCTTTATATGTGCATTCATCTACATTTTTACAACTCAATGAAGTAAGTACTATTACAATCCCTATTTTACAGATAAGGAAACTGAGGAACAGATGTGCTCAATTGCTTGCTGAAGTCATGTAATTGATAAACAGTAGAACTAGGATTCAGGCCCAGGGAAAGATATGTGATAGGTTTTGCCAAATTGTTTAATGGCCTGTCAGAAAGATCTTGTCTTTTAGTATTATCCCGAAGTACCAATATTCCCATTACAGGAAAGTGGCCAATCTTTCTGAGGAACAAGTTGTTTTCATTTTCCTCCATAAAATAGATCTTATATTTTCATTAGTTAATATGCGTGGCTTCAATTGGTAATAACATCGTTCTGCTTTGTGGCTTCTCAGATTGGTCTCAGAAAACATTAGGTACCCAGAATTTTATTATAAGTTATTGACATTCCTTTGGTGATTCACAAATGCCAGAAAACAAATGCCATGCAGCCCAGGGTTTAAAGAAAGACACTGTCCATTCTGCATTCAGTAACTGATGTTTCAAGAAAACATAGTATGGAGTGAGTGATGACACTCACCCCATGGTCGCTGCCCTCTAGCTCTGTCCTTCAGAGGAAGCACGACCGAGGGTCTGCTAGTACTTTCCCCTCCCTCTCTAACAATTTCCTCAGGAGACGATGCTACCATAGCACGTGCCAAGGTTAGCCTCCCTTTCTCCTCTCGTGAGTGCTATGGCCTGCAGTACAGGGCCGGTCCTTGGCACAGTCACTCAGAGCTCACGGTAGGTGCCAGTAGCTGCGCAGTGTGGCAGCAGCTGAGATTCACACTGCAGCCTGAAAGTTGTGTTTCAGCTTGTGAGGTTACAAGTTATCCTGTGTTTATAATCAGAGATAAAGCCCCCTTTCCCGTCTCACCTACAGGAGCCCTCTACAAGACAGAAACCCGATTGCGGTGGCCTGAGACCAGACCCAGTCGAGGGAGGAGGAGAGGGAGGAGGAGGAGAAGAAGGAGGAGGGACGCGTCCCTTGGCAGCTCCGTGCAGGCTGCGGCAGAGGCAACAGGAGCACCGAGTACCAGTTGCTCAACACTTTATCACTTTGCATTGCTCTTTCTTCTCCCTTAAGTGAATTTCCATTCTGAGAGTGCAGCTCCCCAGAAGACAGGTGTGGTGGTGGTGCGTGCGGGGAAGGGGGAGGTTTGCAATGTCCAGTGTGGGGAAGCAAAGGAGTGCCTGCTAGGATGGAAATAAAAACTGGCCCTGGGCTGGCTTCTTTTAGCCTTCCCCTCTTGCTGAGGAGAAAGGCGATTCGTGAGGGAGACTGAGAGCGGTGTATGTTTGTGCTGGTGGCGGCTCACGGGGGGTCCTTCCCCCCTCGGAACACCCAGACTGCCGAGGAGAAGGGCGAGGGACCCCGGCGGCGGCGGCCCGGCCAGGTCCCGGACCCTTGGTGCCGGGGACGGGGGGTGGTCTCCCTTGGCCCCGCTCCCCGGCGGTTGCCATGGTGACGCAGGGTCGGCGGCTCGGCGCGGCGGAGACAAAGCCGCCCGCCCGCCAGCCCGGTCGCTCCTCGTCGGAGCTCCTCCTCCGCGGGCGCCTCCCTCCCCTCCCAGGCGCCGCTGCCGCCGCCGCCGCCGCCGCCGGAGCGGCTCCCGGGCCCTCGGCCGCCGCCGGCCAGGTAAGGCGAGCGCGCCCGCGGCCCGGCAGGGGTCGGCGGGACGCCGGGGAGGCGGAGTCCGCCCTTCGCGGGGACGGAGGGGCGCCCGCGCCAGGCTGCATCCGAGTCCCCGGGGCGCACGTCCCCACCGGCAGACGGCTCGTGGCTGCCCCCGACGCCGCCGCGGCCTCCCCCGCACCCGGGAGCCGCCCGCCCCGCAGCGCTGGACGGCGCCGGGCCGCCGGAGCGCGCGAGCTCAGGGACCGCAAACTTCGGGCCGCGCGGCGCCGGGGTGGGAGCGCGGAACCTTCCCCCGGACGCCGCCGTCCTGGCTCCAACTCGAGGGGCTGCGCGGCGGGGGCTGCTCCCGAGCCGCGGCGCTGGGGGCGCCTACTTACGAGAGCCGCTGTCCTCTCTCCCTCTCTCTTTTTCTCTTTTTTGGCATCGAGGCTTTTAGGGAAAAAAAAGGTATGAAAATATTTACCTTTGGACTTTTCACATTTCATGGTTTATTCTCTTCGAGGAGGGAATGGAGGGTAGTAGGGGGAACAAACGAGAGATTTTTACAAATCTCTGAAAAGTGAACCTTATGCCTGTGGCCGAAGCATTTTGAGGAGGCTTCTGAAGTTCGTTTGGATTTTGACTCTAACGACCTTTAGCTTTGGAGGGTGTCGTTGCACCTGTAACTAGATGGGAAAGGTAGCCCGGGTTTCCCAACATCCGGCAATACCAGAGTTTATCTCAGGACCAAGACTTTGTCGCTGAGATACTTGGCACCGATGTCACTGCTTTTGTTGCTGGGAGGTCTTGTGTTCATGCTTTAAAGAACTGGAAAATGCCCTGTGTTTTTATGTGTAAGGAAGCAATCCAGAACACCTCTGAGGGCAGGCAGCTGGGCGGTATTTGCATCGGTGTTTCAGTGTGA
Source organism: Propithecus coquereli (assembly GCF_000956105.1). Lineage (NCBI taxonomy): Eukaryota > Metazoa > Chordata > Mammalia > Primates > Indriidae > Propithecus > Propithecus coquereli. The sequence continues at coordinate 2,616,315 of NW_012149908.1, forward strand.
TGACGGGGGTCACGATGCAGTTGCCAAGGGCATCCGGGTACTGGATAGGGAATTGCTCAAGTTATGGGTACCCTTGTGTTTCCTCAGTGGCCCCAAGCCATGCAATCATTTCGTGATATTTAGTTTGTTGCGGACACAAATAATAAATTAAAATTGTGATTGTGAAGACTTGTTTTCGGATACTTAGATATTATCTTACGGGTAATAATGTGAAAGAAAACATTCATTTTCAGAAATACAGCCGATCAGTTCAGAAGGAAATTGTATATATGTTAATATGATTTGTTTCAAATATTTAAACAATATGAGGTGGCATATTTATAACTGGAAAATGGCCAACTAATTAAATTGTATAACCAACTTAGTAAAATAATGTGTAAGTTAGAATAGGTCATTTAGAGAACATTATATGGAATGAAAGAAACTATATTTTTGCTAGAAAGTAATTAATGAAAAGAAACTGGCACTGATCGTTTTGAGATGCAGTTAAGTTGATTGGAATTCTGGATAGTACAGCTACTTCAGGTGTCAGGCATAGACTGATTAGCTAATATTCCTCTTCCCTCTTTGGGATTTCAACACCTGTTAGCCTGCTGATTACTAGATTTCTCAGGCTGTTCATATTTGCTAGCAATTTTAAGTAATGCCACTTCATTAGAAGATTGTATTGGCAACTAAAGGGTTTAAGTTGCAATAACAATTTGCAGATTATTTCACGATTGGGTTTGTTTTTAAACTGAATTTTACCTGCTGAGGATTCACAGATGCACTGCTAAATACTCTTTGATGATGGTAATGAAATGGTACATCGATTAAAATGAAGTAGATCTGTTTTGAGAAGATAACCCGGAGACAAAATAAGTATTTTCTCATTTAAGCATGAAAGGCAAACAGGGTATTGAAGCCTAGGCACGTAATATAGACACCGAATATAGTTTCATGTTTTGTACTAAAAATAAATTATTTTTGGGTTCTTTCTGAGGTACCAAGAGTGCAGCTGTCTTCAGATCTTTGTTAGCAAATCTAACATTCAAGTGCAAGGACTGTGTACATGTTTTCAGCCAGATGAAACCCACACTCTGAGTTCTAGCATACATATTTGTGTTGTGGCCCATAGTCTGAGTGTTGAAGCACGGAGATGTCCTTTGTTAATTTAGCACAGTAAAGCCTGGTATTCTGCCTTTGCTGCTAGCGCACACAGGCACAAGATTCAGTATAGTTTGACATCTTCAAAACTATCATTTTCTGCCAAAAATAAAGTCATTAAACAGAAACCAACAGTCATGTATTGCATGCACTGCTTTGTTGTAGTGGTTTATTTGTAAAAGCTCTGAAGCATGAAATGAAGCTTGTGTCAGTGGAGTGAAAAACAAGAATGTGGCATGTTTATTTGTGTTACTGGTGTTTTGGGGTATGTGCATAACCAGATAGTGAAGGAAAAAATACTATAATATCCACAGCATCTCCTTAGGAAATGTAAGTGGAAAGTGTGCTTTACGTCCCTGGTTTAGATTAGCCACCTGGTGGAAGCAGGCAATAGCACTGCACATCCTCAGGTATAAAATACTAGTCATCACTCGCTGATTCACGACAGCCTGAGTCTTTTCCTGAATTTTCTAGGCTTAAGAGTCTTAATTTGCTGAAGTAAAACTGACTCTGATTTTTCGTGTAAATTGTAAAATATGGTCCGATACAATAATTGTCATCATAGTCATGTTTGTTCTACCTGAAGAATTCTGTAACTTAATTTATGAAGCATATCTAAAGATATAAAACGAGCCAAAAATGTCGTTTATGTTAGGATTAACCTTAAATTGTGCCATTGTAAATCGGTTGTTTGTAACTATGTAAGCCTGCTTGGGCAGCCTGAAGCCACGGAAGCCTTTATTGGCTGTTTCTGGGTCAACATTGCAATTTCTGGTTGCACTGTGATAACATGATTACTGGTTGGTAATTTAGCATCTAGTACAATGTGTTGTAGCATTTATAAAAGCACTTTGTGAAGGATGGTAGTTTTTTAATGATTTCTTCATTACCAGAACACTTAGGTTTAGATTTGCGGCTGGGGAAAATAATGTGGCCCCTGAGACCTCAAGGAAAAATGCTATAAATATAAGGTATTGTTAACTGACCTCCTGTGCATGGTAGGTATTGATCATAACTACCGTGCTGAGAAAAGGCATGGGAGACACATGGCCATGGTGACAGCAAATGGTGTTTAGTGACATGTATTATTAATAGTGATTGATAGAGGTTGAAAAACTTTTGTGGGCGTGTGTTTTGTTTTTATGCTCTCAAAATGAACATAAGATGAAGCCATTTTGTAAACCACAAGTACTTGGGGAAAATCTATATCTTTATATTGTCTAGTACATAATTTGAGTGATATAGTTCAAGGTAAATGATTGATTTCCTATGTGCCAATTATTTGTAGCAGTTATATAATATAGTTTTGGACATCAGTCAACAAATGTTTTTCAAGTGTTTCCTTCTATATATTTCATATTGTTCCATGAAAGTTCTCTCTCAACCGTAAGAATCAACCTCTTATAGTTGAAGAATTACTTGATTTCCAACTGTTATGATTATTTCTTTTATTTTATGTGTAACTCTTTATATACTATACCCAAATATTCTCCTTTGGCCTAGTTTTCAGTCTGCCTTTTTTTCAGGGGAAAAGTTACCAATTAGTTTTGTAATGGTTTAAAAAAATTTTTTATATACCCAGAGCTTATTTTAAAAATATGATTTGGTTAATTTGTATTTCAACCAGAAAAATATTAGAAACTTAGATAGTTTATAATAAAGTCCATTAAAAAAAACCAATCCTTATATTTCACATTTTGGACATTTATAGAGGTGGTAACGTTGGATAGGAAAATTTGGGATCATGTTAGGTGGTTGCTTATTTCCCTAAGTGTCTTGAACTCCATCCCTGCTTCTTTACCTTATAACCAGTTGAAGTGAAAACCAAAGGACTAGGAGGTGGAGGTGGCAGAGAATTAAAGTGTTTAAAAGGGAGATCGGTACATACTGAGAGGCTGCAGGCTTAGTAGCAAGGGGATGGGGGCTTGGGGGAGAGACCGTGGTGGCTCTAATCATCTCTTTGACACTTTATGGTCCAGATCCTAAAGCAAAGTACCTGAGGTCTGTTTACCTAGTAACAGTTTCCGGAGGCTGGCCAGTCATACCGCAGTGATGCTGGTCCTGCTCACTCATCCCCACTTATCCTCCCAATTAACTAAAAGGTGACTCCCTTGAACTGTGGCTTAAGTACACTTTGAACTTTGTAAGCCACAAGTTAAGGCCCAAGAATAAAGGTTTTCCGTGTGGGTAATCTAATTGGTCAGATACATGATTTAGATAATCAAGACCGTAATGGAACAATAAAATAAAACTGTATGTCTGTCTGATATATTTGATGTATTTGAATGAGAAGTTATGTTTCTGAGTATGTCTATTGTGAAACAATTTCCCTCTCCTGTAACTATGGTCACTCAAAGCAGATACGGTGTTTTACACAATTTAATCACTATGTGATGTGTCAGGCATATTTATATTGAAGAATTGTTGTTGTTTACTCAGACTCTTGAATTGTAAATCTGTAATAAGTTTCTATGTGGTCTTATTTGGCATTTTCTCTTGTTATATATTGGTTTTCTGAGACCCTTTTTAGTATGATTGCAGTAATTTTGATTTCCATCTTTTTTCTATCAATCACACTCTTACTAGTGCTTCCTGTGAGCTAGGTGCTGTTCTAAGCACTTCACAAATATTAACTCATTTAATCCTTACAAGAACCCTATGAGGTAGGTACTATTATCCCTATTGTAAATGAGGACACTGATCTCTCTCTGTTATATTAACCTAAAGGTACAAAAAATATATCAGAATCCTAGCTTTATGTCAAGGAATGCAGCAAGCTTTCTTTTCTATTCACTAAGTGTAGAAATAATGGCACTAATTATTAGGCTTTTCCCCCTTATCTTATTTTCTCTGTCTTTTTAAATAAAAAGAAACAAAACCTAAAGTGATAAAACAAGAAGCATTTCTTCATAGCATATTGTGGTATGTACCAGTATTCTTTTCTGTACATAGAATCTGGAATAGATTAATTTACAAAAAAGATACTTTCTGAAGGTAGTTCTTTGATTTATTATTTGTATTCATATATTAAAAGAATAAAGTCAGTCCTGCATATCTGTGGATTTCACATCTGCAGATTCAACTGACCATGGATTGGAAATAGTTAGGAAAAAAACAATAAAAAATAACAATACAGCAATAAAAAATAATGCAAATTAAAAAACACAGTCTAATAACTATATAGCATTTATATTGCATCAGGTATTATTAGCAATCTAGACATTTAAAATGTATGGGAGGATATGAATTGGTTATATGCAAATACTGTATCATTTTATGAAGGACTCAAGCATTCTGGGATTTTGGTATCTGAGGGGGTTCTGGAACCAATCCGCCATGGATACTGAGGGATGACTACATATTTTCTATGGTGTTGGGCTTGCTATATACATGTAAATCTATCTTGGAAATGTTTATCCATTTGCATTGCCTCATGGGGTTATCCTCAATCTGGGCTCACCTGTTCTTTCCTTGGCTACCTCTTACCTGTGCTAAGGACTAAATGATACTACTTTCTCACTCTCTTTCTCCCAGTAGAATTCTGTGCATCACACCTCCCCACACAATGTAACACATGTTCACACTATCTCTGTAAAAGAACGATTAAACATTTTAATTCCAAGGTCCTTTCTTATTTAAGCTATATGAAAAGTAGGATTAAATAAGAGATCGGTGTCCATAAAAACAAGTAATTAAACACGGTTCTGTAGCTTCTTTTAATAATAAATACTATGATAGCTACCATTTATTGAGCATTTACTTGGTGCCAGGCACTTTATTAGGTATGCTATACAAGCTGTCTCTTTTGATCATCATTATAACTTGTCTCTTTATCTATAAAAGGCTAATAAATAGCTTATCCAAAATTGCAGAGTTGGTAAATTTAAAAACACGATTTGTGTGGATACACCAGAATATGAATTTGACTATGATTGCTTTGTTAATTTCTAGCAGACAATGCCTTCCTGCTGCAGTGAAGATGCTTTTGAGATTATGTCTGCTTTGGAAACAGTGGCAGTGGAGGACTGCCTGGTGGGGCAGATTAAGAACAGCAGGTATGGTCTGCTTAGAAGGGGGAGGAAGTTCTTGGGAGGCAGCCAAGAAAAAGATATTCTTGTTTATGCTTATTGCTGCAGACTTCAGGTGGGGTTTTGGAGTAGAAGGAGGGAGAGAACCTTTATCCTCAAATCTGTTTTTAGAATTAAAACCAAAATTACATGGAATTATCTTCTATCTCTTGAATTTATTTTGTTTTATTAATATTTTAAACTGTTTCCTGGATTGATTGGGAATGAGCATGGAAAAGGGCTGCATGAGGTGGTATAGGATGAAATGAAATGGAAGGTAACTCTGTAAATGTCATACGCCCTAGGCTGGAATTCTGTGAGGGTCAGAGCGACATGTTCTTTGTTACAGTGGGAGAGTTCCTTGTCTTAGGATGCTGGAGGTCTGGGGTGTGGGGTTAAGGATGAAGTTAGAAATCCGGAAAGCTGTTTTTGTTTGGGTCATTCCCCTATGCAGCATGGGGTTTTCCTGGAATTTCTGGCGCAAACCTTTCTTGATAACTACTAGCAAAAAAAAAGGAACAAGAGACTTAGTTAAAATCTTAACAGCATGTAAAAACTTGCTTTTATGCATACGTAATTATTTCTGTCAAGTGTGCTTTTTTTCATGTTCAAGGGCAATATGAGAAATCAGACAGCCTGGATTTGAATTTTGTCTCTGCCATGTTTTAGCTGTTTGACTTTGGGGATGCTACTTCATCTCTCTTTGCTGTCACTTCATTACCACAATGGACTGAATATTCAGTGCCCACCCATCCCCAATTCATATGTTGAAATCTTAATTTAGTGAGGGTATTAGGAGGTGGGGTCTTTGGGAGGTGATTATTACAGATCATGAGGGTGGAGCCCTTATGAATGGAATTAGTGCCCTTATAAAAGAGGCCCAGAGAGCTCACTGGCCCCTCCTGCCTTGTGAAGACACAGTGAGAAGGCACCAGTTATGAACCAGGAAGTGGTCTCTTACCAGATACCTAATCTACTGGTGTCTTCATCTTAGACTTTCCAGCCCTCAGAACTGTGAGAAATAAGTTTCTGTTGTTTGTAAGCCACCCAGTTTATGGTATTTTGCTATAGCAATCTGAACACACTAAGACAATGACCTGTAAAATGGGGAGAATAATATTACTGCCAATGGAAAAGAACCCAAACTCTGTAAAATAATTTGAAGAGGTTTATTCTGAGCTAACTATGTGCAACCATGTCCCGGAGAGCCACTCCCAAGAAGCCTTGAGCAAGTGGTCTTGCAGTGGTTGGGTTATAGTTTGGTTTTATACATTTCAGGGAGACAGGAATTACATGTAAAATCATAAATCAATACACGGAAGCGTACATTGGTTTGACCTGAAAAGGTGGGACATCTTGAAGCAGGACATTATAAGTTAGAGGTGGGTTTAAAGATTCTTTGATTTGTGATTGGTTAAAGAAATGAAGCTTTGTTTAAAGGCTTGCAATGTTTTAAGTTAAGATAAGGAAGTCTGTTAATCAGAGACAAGCCACTGGACATAGACTCAAGTGATCTGTTAAGTAAATGGATGACCTGCAGATGTGATTTAAGCTTTGTCTTGTGTAGCTTTAGGCCTGTTAATGAGTTACAAAGGATGTCTCCAAGAAGGGAGGGGAGCATGAGGAGGCATGTCTGACCTCCCTTCTCATGGCCAGCAACTCAGCTTTAGGGTATTTCCTGAGTCCTCTTGGCCAAGAAGGGGAGGGGGTCCAATTAAAGTGAGCTGGGGGGGCTTAAGATTTTATTTTAGTTCACATTATTTACTTCACTTGGTAGTTGTGAGGGTTAAATGAATTAATATTTGTAAAGGACTTAATTATTAGTTATTAAGGGTAAGTTTTATGTGGGAAAAGGAAAATTAGTGTTTCATTTATTTCCGGTAAAAATAAAAATCCAATTTTCTTTAGGCCTTTTAAGTTCAACTTACCTACCTTATTACTCTGTTTATATATCTGGTAAATGTGAGCAATCATCTTCACTTTTTCTGTGACTGAATTTTAATTCAAATTGAACAGATTGAATTCCTTAAATTATCAGTGTCATTTATAAACTTAGTTAAATTTAAACCCTTAAATATTTTAAATTGCATATAAAACTTTA
>NW_012149908.1:2624474-2681278 GCF_000956105.1 Propithecus coquereli
ACAAAGTCTTGAAAGTCTGGTATGCATTTTACATTTAAAAAAAAAAAATCTCAGTTTGGTTGTTAAATTTTCAGCCATTAAAATGAAATGTCCTACCAAACAGTAAAGTCATATTTGAAGGAAAAATATTTTACATTGTTTCAGTTTCTAAATTTAAATTAATTCCAATTAAATAAAATTAAAACTTTAGTTCCTTAGTTGCACCCGCCACATTTCAAGTGCCCGGTAGCCAAATGTGGCTAGTGGCTGCGGTATTGAGTACCGTGGCCCTCTGCTCTGGATTCAGATCCACTCCTCACCCACTTCTTCCTCCAGCCTTGGTCTGTGCCCCAATACTGCTTCAGAGATCTTCTTTCGCTCAGGTGGATCCCGCATTTCTTTAGCTCACAGGTCTGTGGAAGTTTTAATGACATCTGATTGGTTTGGAAGGCATTTTAACGTAATTTCACTAGATCCAAATATTCCATACTCTTGCCTATTTTTCTGAGTGACTTTCCCAGCAATTTTTTGTTTGTTTACAGCAGTTGTAGTAGTTCCAAAGGAGGTGCAGGGGGGTAAGCTTATGCCATCTCTGTTTCATCATAAGTAGTTTGCCATTTAGAGGGGATTGTGAAGACTTAAATGTGACCCATGTGTGAGCTGACTGTGCTGACTGGCTGTCCCGCTCCTTTTTTCCTGGTCTGTTTGTCATCCTGCCATCCTGGAGATCCATTTCTGTCTTCTTTTCTCCCCTCATACCTGTACCACCTTATCCCGCTTCCCCTTCTGCAGTTGACCTTGCTTCTAGAGATCTTGCACGGGCTTCCACCGCTGCGTCTGCCACCCCACCTGCTCTGAACCCGCACACGCCACCATCTCTCAGGGACCCTGAGTGGCCGAGCTCCTCTCTGATGCCACCTCCTCCACTTGGACATTGTATATGTCCCCTCCTTGCCCACTCACAAATAATGGTCTCTCTGTATCACCAATTTTCCCCACTATTAGATCATTTCCGTGAGTTTAATAACTGTAACATTACAATCTGTAATATTGCTCTTCTTAAAAAAAAAACAAACCTTCCTTGAACGCTACATTTTTCTTCAGCTCCTGCACCATTTCTCTGCTCTCCTTTATAGCAAAACCTCCTAAGAGAGGTGTCTTCACTGCTCTTTCCTATTTCTCTCCTCCCGTTCTTGAACCTGTTCCACTTAGGCATTCATCCCCACTACTCTATTGAAAAGTGCTTCAGAGTGACCTCTTTCTTGCCATATCCAGAGTCAGTTCTCGATCTTCATCTTATCCAACTTATCAGCACAGTAACATTTGACAAATGTAGCTTCTTGAAAGATTTTCTTCATTTGGTGTATATATTAGCTGTTGCTTTAGTAATGCGACATTGGAAATCACCCTAACACTTAGTCGCTCACATGTAATCTTTTGCTTGTGGGTATCATAGATAGGCCAGCTGCATTTCAGCTGATCTAGGATGAGCTCAGCTGGGTGGTTCTGCTCCAAGCCGTGGCTTGGCTGGGATTGATTCCAGGCTGCGGACTAGGTTTAGACCTGCTTCTTCTGTATTTGTTCTGGGACTCAGCCTGAAGGGACTGCAGCCACCCAGGGTATCCTCTGGTTGTGGCAGGTTATTGGAGTAAAGAGTAAAGTCAAACCACCTAAGCATGCTGGAGGCCTCCTCTTTCATCTCATCCACTAACATTTCCATTGGCCAAAGAAAGTTGCTTAGCCGGGCCTCACATCAATGGGACAGAGAAGCATACCCCATCCACAATTGGGAAAGGAAAGCGAGTGAATATTTGTTGAACAACAATCCAACACATCACACTTGGCCTCCGGGACACTTGTCTGTCTTGATTCTCTCCCCATCTCACTGCGAGCTTCCCTGCCTAGTGTCCTTTGCTGGTTTCTACATTTTTCTTCAAACATAGCAGAGTCCAGTCTTTGGATGCTTTCCTTTCTTTGCCCCCAATTTCTAGGTAGTTTCATCTTGTCTCATAACTTAACTTTAATATCGTCTTATCTGCTGATGAATCTCAAATTCATATCTCCAATTGAAAACTCTTCCCTTAATCCCACACTCATATGTCTACTGGGATGTCTAAATAAGCACTTCGTACGCAACATATCAACAAATGAGCTCCTGGTCCCCTGTACTGACACCTTCCCAACCTATCCTCCCGCTTTTTCCCAGTTCAGTAAATGGCAACCTCATTCTTTCAGTTGCTTAGGCCATACCTTTGGAGTCATCCTGGACTTCTCCTCTCCGCCCCTCGCCCTGCTTTGAACATGCCCAGCCTGCCCTGGCCTCTGGACCTTAGCACTGCTGTTCCCTTTGCTTGAACTGCTCTTCTTCCAAATATTTGTACGACTCACTCCCTCATTTTTTTTTCAGGTCTATACTCAAATGTTATCAGAGTGACCTTCCCTAAGCACTCTATAAAAATGCAAATGCTAATCTTTTTGTCTCCTGTACTCTCTATCCCCCTTATCTCTTTTTGTCCATAATACTATTACTACCTGGCACATCATGTAAACAAAGAAAAAAATGTATATACATATATGTTTGCCTTCTTCTTTCCTCTGTTGTGTAAAATCCACAAAGAGACTGGCTCTATTTTTTCACTTTTATATTCTCAGCCTCTCGAATAATGCCTGGAACATAGTAAGTGTTTAATAAACATTTCTTGAATGAATAAAAGAATTTTATATGATACCTGTTTTCTAGCATAGGGGATTAGTCTTAGGAAGACCCTAGAATATTATAGTAGAGTTTTAGATTTCCATTGTCAAGCCTCTGTCTACTGGGTCTCGTCAAGTGGCTGACTCTTTAGCTTATTAAATGATCCCAAAGAAGAGCCCAGAAAATGCAATCCTCTATTCTGACAAACAGGTAAGAATTATTTATTTGGTAACACTGGAGACATCTATAATCACTGAGACATGACCATTTCCATGACAGAGACTTCCAAATAGGTGAGGACTTTTAATAAAAAATGTACTATGTGGTTCCCTTCTTTTCTCAAGGTTTTGTAAAAATCGATGTGAACCACTTGAAGATAATTTTTGAGGCCTTGCTAATGTTAACATGAATTGGAATTTTTTATGTATAGTTTTAGGGCTAAAAAAATAAAAGGAAAACACCTAAAACCTACTTCTCTATCAGCTTGAATTAGCAGTTTGCTTGCAGATACTCCAGTACTAATGATAATAACAAATACTTCTAAAAATATGGTATTCTAAGAGCCAAAGGCTGCAAAATCAGATAACGTTTAATAGTTCTTTGATTATCTGTGTTTTTAACTAAAGCAAATGTATTCTGGGGGAAGGGGTTGGAAAGTATACTTTGTCAAAGCTTTTAGTTATCTCTTAATCACTGAAATATGAATGAGACTGTAGAAAACATAAAATACATCCCCATATTTGGCCTATGAATTAAAAAAATTCTGCTATTTATTGTATCCTATTGGTGTGTATCATTTATAACCTTTTCCTTTTTGACTTAGTTCCCATGCTTCCTGAGCAGGTGAACGGACTTGTTGAAATCAGTAGGTACTAAAATATGTAAATGAAATCGAGAGTTATTCACTGGCGAGTGTCCCGACTGGCTGGTTTGCCACGGCTGTATTGCATGCATGTGAAGAGCTTGGGCTTCCTAGTAGTTGGGTCTGGGTCCCAATCCTGGGTTTGCCCGTTATTAAACTGCGGGACCTTCAGCAGGTTATCCTAACTACCCTAACAAGCTTCACTTTCTTCATTACAAAGTGGGATACTAATGTACCTATCATAGTGAGTCGTCTGAAGGGTTAAAGGATTGGATGAGGTATTATATGTATTTATCATCAACATACTTATTATGTTTGTTATTAGCTGTATAACATCAGCTTGAGAAGATTATAATAGAAGTGGATAGTAGTGATTACATTTTTATGTGGAAAGATTACATGACCTTGGACATAAACTTTTCTAATATTAGGAATTGATTTGTGTTGATTAAAAGTGTTTTTGTCATTTAGCTCCTACATAAGTGATGGTAATTTTATTGGGGTTAGGGTGTACGAGAATTAGAGTGCATGCTCTTGCTACCGATACCAGTCTGTAGGTGGGAAGAAATTAGATTTAGCTCTGCCTCTGAACACAGGGCTGATGTTGAATAAGTTGGAGGATGTTGAGAACAAATAAATCTGTTAGGATAATGTAGGACGTTCTTCCTCCTACAAATGATAATGGTATGAAGTTTTAATGACCAGGTTAACAACTTTTTCTGTTAAAGCTGTTATAGGTCTAAAGGTGTCAATCCTATACTTAGCCTGTGAATCTTTTGGTTTTAAAAGATAAAACATTTATTTATATAGTATATCACACAGGTACAATAAATGGCACGCATATAAGAAAGAGACCAGGAGTTGATGGGCACCAAACTATAGGGTGATATAATACTATGATCTTGTAGGGTTATTGTTAGGATAAATCAGGGTTGGATAGATGGATGTAAAGTGTACAGCATATATGATGAATAAAAAACACTTAGTAAATGGCAATTCTCTGCCATTTGGCTTCTTTTTCCTCTATTGCATGATCTCTTGTTTCATCCTTTCCCCCCTAAGAAATGAAGACTTATGCTGAAGATCATTTTTAATCATTCCTTTTTAAAAAATAATTCTGAGGTAGGGTGCGGTGGCTCACCTGTAATCCTAGTACTCTGGGAGACTGAGGTGGGAGGATCGCTCAAGGTCAGGAGTTTGAGACCAGCCTGAGCAAGAGTAAGACCCCATCTCTACTAAAAATAGAAAGAAATTAGCTGGACAACTAAAAATATATAGAAAAAATTAGCCGGGCATGGTGGCGCATGCCTGTAGTCCTAGCTACTTGGGAGGCTAAGGCAGAAGGATTGCTTGAGCCCAGGAGTTTGAGGTTGCTGTGAGCTAGGCTGATGCCATGGCACTCTAGCCCAGGCAACAGAACAAGACTCTGTCTCAAAGGAAAAAAAAATAATTCTGACATTTTACTTTTTTCTTCAAGTTCTCTATTTTTTATTCAAAAAGTTCTTTACACCTCTCATCAGATGTGTAGAGTCTTATCAAATATAATTAAAAACTGCTTATGAGTCTACTTTTTAAAAACATTTAGTAGAGTCTGTGCTAGTCTGTTTTGTGTTGCTATAAAGGAATACCTGAGTCTGGGTAATTTATAAAGAAAAGAGGTATATTTGGCTAATGGTTCTGCAGGCTGTACAAGAAGCATGGCCAGCATCTGCTTCTGGTGAGGGCTTCAGGGACCTTCCAATCATGACAAAAGGTGAAGGGGAGCAGGCGTGTCACGTGGTGAGGGAGGAAGCAAGAGAGAGAGGAGGTGCCAGGCTCTTTTACACAGCCAGCTCTCTCCTGAAGTAATAGAGCAAGAACTCACTCATTACCACAGAGAGGGCACCAAGCCATTCATGAGGGATCTGCCCGCATGACCTAAACACCTCCCACGAGGCCCCACCCTCCAACACTGGGGATCAAATTTCAACATGAGCTTTGGAGGGACAAGTATCAAACCATATCAGTATAACATTAAAATGTCAGACATACTATAGCATCAATAATACCTCAATGAGTAGAATCAGGGTTTCTTATTAAACTAAATCTACAAATAAACTTTCATCATTAATATGTTTTATAAAGCACTTTTCACAGAGCGGTATTTTTAAGATGGGGCGATCTTTGTTAGAATTGGGACAGAAAAAATAAGAAAAATATTAAATTGTGGGATTTATGTTAAACATGTTGTATTAGCTCTTCTGAAAGTATTACTGATTGAGTAAATTTTTATCTTGTTTTTCTCTGCTTGATTTATTTTTCTTTTAATTATGAAATAATTCTGTGGTTTTTTTTTACACATATCTCTTATTTTCACTCAAACCTGACAAGAGTATTAATTTCACTGTGTAATATTTGCCTTTATAGCCATACAGCTAACTGATCTTTCCGAACATCATCACGGCAATACTTTTTTTTTGCACTCGGAGCTCTTTCTTCCTCAGAAAGTCAGTTTAAAAGGGAGAAAAGGCAGCCCATGTAAAAATCTCGCATTGTAGAGTAGGAAATCTCTTAAGTAAATGTGTTTAGGAATTCTGCTGACTTTATCATTGCATTTATGCAGTTAGTGCTTACTGAACATCCATTACACGCAAGGCACTATGCTAGACCAGGGGTGGGGAACCTTTTCATGCTGGAAGGCCACATTCATTTAGCTACTAACATAATCAAATAAGGCCACATTCAAGAAACTTCGATTAGATGTACTTAAAAATGTACATTATTTTGTAAAAATCTAACTACTGTGTACTTAATAATTTCGAAAAATGAAAACTATTTGTTAATTTTCAAGTTAACTAACCTTAGTTGACTTAGTTGTGTCTGCTTTTTGCTGGAAAGCATTTGAATATTTGGTTCTAGGATGGAGGTCCATGGGTTCAGTTGATCCTCTAGATGGGTATCAGTCATTTGTGAACTTAAGTGTGCCTTGACTTGGGTTAGGTGGGAGAATGTAGATTCGCAGCAATAAGTGGTTGAAAAGCACGAAAACATTTTTCGGGCATGTTGCCGAAGGCGTGGGTATTCTACTACATTTTTCCATATTTCAGTTGGATCTTTCTTATAATCAGTGACTTTAAAATGTCATGTCCTGGAAGCTTAGTCAATTCCATCTGTAGTTCTTTAGGTGACTTGGTGATAGCAGCTAGGTGAGGCTGAAATGCTAATTTGAGTATGATATCATGATTCTCAAAGTCAGTGAACCTTTCATTTTATTCTCCAATTAATAGGTTTATAACAGCTGTGTATTCATCAAATGATTTACATAGATCATCCCGCATATCAGTGACCTTTGCTAACTGGAGAAAACCTTTATCCGCAATTTCCTTTTGAAGAAGTATTTCGAAAAAAAAGACAGCTTTTTTTCTGAAATGCTTGGATTTTTTGCCACGTATCTTATATAGAGTTAGTTTTACCTAGCAAAGAAATAATGAAGTCATTTTGATTTGACATGATATCACACAGAAATGCTGCATTCCTGTCGAAATCTTGTTTCAGTATTTCACATTACTGATTATGTTCTTCATAGAATTTAACTGTCCTTGCAGAGATAAAACTTTGGCTAACACCTGTCCCTGTGATAGCCAACACACTTTATTATTATTTTTTTAAATTTTGAAGCCGTTTATTTTTTTGTGAAGTGCTTATTAACAAGTCTGTATTAGGTTAGGATTCCAATTAAAAGAAATGTTTTCACTTGAAAGCCTTCAGGGCTCAGTTGTGTGTCATGGAGCGAGGAGTAGCACTGAATTTGGCACTTTAGCATGATCCCACAAATCCACACTGAATGCCTCATCCTTCAACTTTGGCATGTTTTGAAACTGATGATGCCATGTTGCATTTGCCCGAATATAGTTAACAATACTTACAGCTTGTTGTAAAGTGTCACTTAAAATTGTAGTTTTAGCACGGAGATTTTGCTGATGCAAGAAACAATGAAAAGAAATGAGAGCGTTTGGGTCTGTTAATACTTTTTTAATCTATGCAATAAACCCTCCATGTTTTCCTGTCATGGAAGGTGCACCATCTGTACATATACTCACTAAATTTACCAAATTTAGTCCAACTTCATGACATTTATCTTGAAAGTTGTTGAAGATATCTATTCCCTGTGTTATATTCGCATGAGTGCCCAAAGCAAGTAACTCTTCGTAGCAAAGAACATCTTTTGTTATGACCTGAATTAAGTATTAATATAAAATATGTGCCAAGTCAGTAGTATCAGTGGATTCATCTAAAGCAATTGAATAATACAATTTTCCTTTTGAAGTAGTGCATGAAGTTGTGTTAAGTTGAAGGCTAATTCATGCTGTTGATCAGTTATGGTTCTCCTTGAAAAAGATGGTTGTTTGTACTTTGAAACATTTTTGGGGTCTAAACATCCTACAACTTCGACAATGCATTCTTTCACAATTTCCACATCACTGAATGGCTTCCCCTTTTTCATGAGTATATAAGCTACTTGCTTCAGTGGCATTATTTCCAGGTCTTATTGCTGAATTGTCTTTGGTTTTGCTTTTTATCTTTTAATTTTTGCAATACAATCTTTCATGCCTCTCCCTCTAATTTAAAATATTTGTGGTCTTTATGAGTGTTACAATGCCGATGAGCATTGAATTTTTTTTTTTTTTTTGAAACAGAGTCTTGCTCTGTTTCCCTGGGTAGAGCTACATCATTGTAGCTTACTGCAACCTCAAACTCCCAGGCTCAAGCAATCCTCTTGCCTCAGGTTCCCAAGTAGCTGGGACTACAGGCACACACCACGAAGCCCAGCTAATTTTTCTATTTTTAGTAGAGACTAATTTTTCTATTTTTAGTGGAGACAGGGTTCTCGCTTTTGGTCAGGCTGGTTTCAAACTTCTGAGCTCAAGGAATCCTCCTGCCTCAGCCTCCCAGAGTGCTAGGATTACAGATTGTGAGCCACCGTGCCTGGCCCCTGAGCATTGAATTTTTTAATGTTGATATTGCAGTATCACAAAGCAAGCAAATCATCTTATCTTTAGCAGAAACAAGATAATATTACAATTCCCAATCCCCAATAAAAAATCTGTTTTCTTCCTTTAGTGTTCTCTTGGTCTTCTTTGAAGTGATAAGCTGTTAAGCAGACAGAATTAAAAAATACTGTTGAGCTGTGCAACTATTCACAAATTCCAGTTCAAACAGAAACACAGTGCACCCTTGTCAAAAGCTGATAACAGACTGGTGTACTTGACCCCCATAAACTCTCACCAACCAGCCTCGTGCAGTAGTGGCACCAGTCAGGTGGGGGAAGTTAGAACTAAATCATGAGTGTAGCAGCCATCAATTTAGCCCTTATGGCTTACTAATGTTCTAATTGTGCTGGTCAATCTGGGAGGATTATTTCACTGAAACTTATTTTATTCTTTGGTATTTTAAATATGTTCATTTTAAAAATAAAAATATAAAAGACGAACAATAATGTATTAATAAAATAAAAGGATTTCTGTAAAATTTGTATTCAATCAAAAGGCCACACTTAAGGATCTAGAAGGCCACATGTGGCCTTAAGGCTGCAGGTTCCCCACCCCTGATTTAAAATATTTCTTCTTTTCTTAGGTATTATAGCTATACAATTTTGTCTGAGCTTTGCTTTTACTATATCCCATACATTTTGATATGTCATGCTTTCATTTTCACTCAGTTAAAAATATTTTTTAAAGTTCCTTTTTTATTTCTTATTTGATTCTTGAGCTTTAAAAAAATGTGTTGTTTAATTTCCAAATATTTGATATTTTCCCAGACTTCTTTTGGTTGTGGATCTCCAATGTAATTCCATTGTGATTAGAAAATATACTTTGTATGATTCCAAACTTTAATTTCTTGAGACTGTTTCATGGCCCAGTATACATTTTAATCCCAGCTGTGATAATTATTGCTTTATATAATCTTATTTGTTTTAAAGAAGATAAGAAATGAAATGAGAACCATGTATTTATGGAATATTATGTATTTATGGGATATTTTGTATTTATTTTCATATTTAGTGTTTGGGGTACTCTTCATTTCTTCCCATGGATTCAGATTAATGTTTACTGTCTTTCTTTCTCAGCCTAAAGGATTTCCTTTAGTATTTCTTATAAGGCAGGTCTGCTAGCAACAAATTCTCTCAGTCTTTATCTGGGAATGTCTTTTTTTTCCCCACCTTCAATTTTGGAGGATAGTTTTGCTTATTTGGTTGACAGTTATTTTTCTAAAACTTTGACTATGACATCCCACTGGCTTCTGGCCACCATTGTCTCTGTTGAGAAGCCAGTTGTTAATCTTACTATTCCTTTGTGATTTTCTCTTGCTGCTTTTCAGATTTTTTTCTCTTTTTCTTTCAACAGTTTGTGTTGTATCTTTGTGTAGATCTCTGTGTTTATCTTATTTTGGGGTCATTTAGCTTTTAGATCTATAGATGAATTTTTACATCAAATTTGGGATTTTTTTGTCAGTATAATTTCGGACGTTTTCCCTGCCCCTTTCTTTCCATTCCATGTGAGACTCCCATTACATGCATGTTGGTATACTTGATGTTGTCCCAAAGGTCTTGTGGGCTTTGTTCATTTCTCTTTGATCTTTGTCTCTGTTCTTCATACTTGACAGTATCTGTTTATCTAAATATTACTGATTTTTATTTTGCCATCTGAAATGTACTATTGAGCCCCTTTGAATTTTTCATTTCAAGTGTAATTTTCAACTCCTGAATTTCTATTTTTAAAATAATTTTTACAGAGATTCTCTATTTGTAGACTCATTGTTGTCATACTTTCATTTAATTCTTTGAACTTTTTTTTCAAATTCCGTAAATGTATTTTAATAGCTACATGAGGTCATTGCTAAATCCAACAACCGGAGGGACTCAGAGACAGTTTTTATCGATGGCTTTTTTTCCCCTGAGTATGGGTCACACTTTCTTGTTTCTTTCATGTCTGTCTTTTTGTTGTTGTTGAATACTGGACATTTTGAGTAATATGTCTTAGCAACTGTGGATTGTGATTTATTTCCGCTTGAGTGTGGTGTAGGTTGTGGTTGTTTTGTTTTGTTTGTGTTCAGTAACTTAACTAGCCTAAATTTTTGAAGTCTGTCTCCCCCATAATATGCAGTTGCTGGTGACTCTGCTCAGTTCTTTTCCTCATTTAAAAAATTTCTAAGCCTAACTTCCTAGGACTCTTTACTGTGTCTGCAGAGCTTACGGACTAGCTGAAGATTGGTTAAAGGTTATGTTCAAATATCTCAAGTCAATACGGTGTCCACTTTGTGGATATATTCTGCATGTGGGCTAGGGAGTCCATTCAAAATTCAGGCTATTTTCAGGTCTGCCCCAGTTTTCATTCCATTGGGTACTCTTATATCTTCGCCATGCATGTGTAAATGGCTTAGACTCACTCTTGTCTTTGCTGTATACAAGCTCAGTCTCTGGTCAACCCTCCCTATATGGAAAGCTTTTCAAGCCTCCTTTTGCAGCCTTAACATCTGGAGCACAATTTCATATCTGGCTAGTCTGTAACTTGCCTTAAACAAGATTGTAATCTTAGGATAGTGGAGCTACTGTCTTTCCCTGTTAGCTTGTGAGTGAGATCACCAACAGAGCTTCATACCAGGTGAGCCTCCATGGCAGTGGCAGTGAACCAGCTGGTGTTCAGTCTGCTATGCCCTGATTGAATCACAACACTGAAGGTGGCTGGGTGGGGGCTATGGAGTGATGGGAGCAGCCCAGGCAAGAGCACTGCAACCTTGTGTTAATCTTACCCACGTTCAGTAGTTTTCATGAGTAAATGCTTCTTAGTTTATTGTCTACTGAAATTTCCAGAGTGCTGAAATAATTGTTTTTGACAGTTTAGCTTTATAGTTGCTTTGTGTGGAGTGGCTTTGTTAACTTCCTCACTCCATCATGCCAAAGTAAATCTGTTCTAGTTTTTGTATTTTTGAGTTCTACAAGTTTTATTTGATTCTTTCTTTTTTCTTTCAAAAGTAAGTTCTAATTCTCTGGTGAAATTTGTTACTTGTCATCTACTTTCTCAAACATATGAATCATAGTTCCTTTAGTGTCCATGTCTGATAACTTCAGTAACTGGATCACCAGTGGGTCATTTTCTTTCGTTTTGTCACCTTCCCCCCAGTTTTTCATCATTTGGTCTTGTCCCTTAGCACGTGTGGTACGTTGATAGAATGCCAGACCGAGCATTTGGAAAAAATTGCAGAGGCTGTGGATGACGCTGTCTTTCTTTAGAGTGCACTCAATGTTCTCCTGAGAGACAGACAAGGGGCAGCTCATTTTGGTTCAGTCAAGGACTAAAAAGATTTGATTCTGGGTTTCATTCTTTTGGAGGAATATTTACTTTTGGTTTTTCTTCATTCCCAGGGCAGACCCTTTTAGACATCACAACTGAAAACCTGAGTTGTTTATAGGGTCACCTTCCTCCTTGGTGAACCTGAACTCCACTTTCTATGTCCTCGGCCCTGTAAACCTACCAGAAGCTCTGCTTAGTGTTTTAACCTCACGTGTGCCACCTTGTCTTTGGTTTTCAAGCTTCTCGTGTTGTGCCACTTAGGAATCTTGATGGGAAGTGTTATGTAGAATGTTGATCTTTTCCACACTTAGCTTTTCTTTGGGATCTTGGCTCCTCCAGGTCTAGCTGCTTTGGCAAATCTGAATTCAAAGTTTTGAATTTATAGCACAGTCAGCCAAAATATTCAAACTGCTGCTGTCTTCTTGGCCTCTCAGTCCCCAGGCATGCATAGAAATTGGCAAATTCTTTGCGAACAAAGTGGCAGAGAGTGCGAAGCTCCTTTCGACGCATTCTCCTTCTTTTCAGGGTCTTAGCCTCCAAGTCATAGTTGCTTTGGTTGCTGTCCAATGTCTTGAACAGTTTTTGCTTTTGCAAATTTTATCCAACTTTGCTTTGTGGAAAGGTTGCTCTGATACAAGCTACTTCATTGTAGCTGGATGTAGAACTCCAAAAACATTCTTCAGTGTCATTACTTTATTTGACCTAGGCTTGGCAAAGAGATGGTTAATCATGCTATTTTTTTTCTCTATATTAGTCACCTATCTTGGCATAAACAAGGAGTCTCTTCAAGATACAATGGCTAGACAGGAAAGCTTAAAAAACTATTTTGCAGCTGGGTGCGGTGGCTCACGCCTGTAATCCTAGCTCTCTGGGAGGCCGAGGTGGGCGGATTGTTTGAGCTCAGGAGTTCGAAACCAGCCTGAGCAAGAGCGAGACCCCGTCTCTACTAAAATTAGAAAGAAATTAATTGGACAACTAAAAATACATAGAAAAAAATTAGCCGGGCATGGTGGCGCATGCCTGTAGTCCCAGCTACTTGGGAGGCTGAGGCAGAAGGATCGCTTGAGCCCAGGAGTTTGAGGTTGCTGTGAGCTAGGATGACGCCACGACACTCTAGCCCGGGCAACACAGTGAGACTCTGTCTCAAAAAAAAAAAAAAACTATTTTGCAAAATTTGAACTAGGGAAATTCTACTCAATATATATTAATAGCGAAGAGACTGAGCCATTCTGTATAAAAGGACTAACCAGCAGTGTTATTAAAATATTAGTCTTTGAAATGTTTTTTTCTCAAACCAGTTAATCCTTTATTATTTCTTATAGTAAAACAAATATATAAGGCAATTTTATGAAAATCTAATAATGACTTTTAGTGTAGAGCTTTGTTTTGAATTTATGGAATATTGAGACCAATTTTATTTGAGTTTGTTGTTAGGAAAACAAAATATTTAACTTAATTCAATAATGTCAGGTTATTCTTAAGTTTTTAGGGAAATAGCACAGAATGTTTAATTTTTTATGCTAATTTCTTTAGAGTTTAATACTTTTTAATATAATATACAAAGTACAAAGCAGATTTGAAAATAATTCTTAAGAATTATTAGATCCATGGAAATCATGCTGGTGCATTGTGATATACTACTGTTATTCTGATATTCTGCTGGATAAATAAAGACCTTTAAATTATTAACCCTAAGCTATTAACTTAAATATGTTAGGTGCTTTTTTCTATATACCACTGTAGTGAGTGACCAATGTTATGATGAACTATAATGACCTTGAGTGTTTTTGATAGACATGGATTTTTAGATTAATATAAGCTTACAAATTGAGCTTAGAACATTTTAAAATAAATGATTTTTAAAGATATTTGGTTTATGCGTACATATTTAGTACACCGAAGAATTAAAAAGAGAAACATCAGTCGCTTTCTAGGAATATAGGAAAGAAAACCCTGCCCTATTCTTTGTCTTTTTCTGAAATTTTTATTTGGTGGATTAGTAGATATAAACAGCTTTGATAGAGCTATTATTATTTAGTTACACATAGTGAATACCAAGAGCTACCTTATAGGTATCTAAGTAGTAAAAGTAGTTTCTAAAGTGTTATATACTTTTATTCATCCAAATAAGATAGTATATCTAATAACATGATACATATCAAAACCTTTAATAAAAATAAAATGTATGCAATGTAAGGCATTATTGCCAGGCATATGGATCTTATTCCTGCTTTGAAGTCCATGATTTTTTGATGGAGATATAAAAATAGGACTTTTTACAGTAAATCAGTTATGCTACTGGGCAAATGAATATTAAAATGCCAGTAGAACTTTGTACCATTGGCACTTATCTCACTGCATTATAACAGCTGTATTTTGCATACACACCTGCCCCCTCAGTGGAATGTGAACTCTTTGAGGAAGGTGATAATGTCTTGGTCATTGTTAGATGCATGGTACCTAGAACATGGGAAGTGTTCAGTAAATGTTTGCTAAGTGAATAATGCTGAAGAAATATTTTGCACCGCACACTTGTTAAAAATGGCAAGGCAGATTTTATTCAGTACTACTGCAGTAGGGAGAGAGACCTCAGTATAACCAGAGCTTAACTGTGTAAAACAAAAGGCAGGAGTCCTTTTAAATGCTGGGGTGTGCTAAACAAAAGGTACTAAATGGTGTTAAGGGGGATTGGTCTATGTGGTTAGGTAATCTGGGTCTGTTAATTGGTGTTTATCCAGGAAAAAAACAAACTTCTCTTTAGGACAGGAGGTAGTTTTGCAGATTGGAGCAAGATGCCCACCAAAGTTAAGTTAGGCTCTTTTTTTTTTTTTTTAATTTATTTTTAAATTTTGGAATATTACAGGGGTACAAACACTTTGATTACGTATTTGGCTTTGCAGTGCCCAAGTCAGAGCTGCAAGCATGCCCATCCTCCAGACAGTGTGCTCTGCACCGATTAGGTGTGAATTTACCCATCCCCTCCACCCCCCTCCTACCTGCCCAACACCTGATGAATGTTACTTCCTTGTGTGCACCTAAGTGTTGATCAATTAGTACCAATTTGATGGTGAGTACATGTGGTGCTTGTTTTTCCATTCTTGCGATACTTCCAAAGTTAGGCTTTTATCCTCCCAAAAGAACTGGGCTACTGGAGAGGTAGCTCTCTGCATGTTTGCATTTCAAAGAGGTGGCTCCCAGGTCCTTGAAGAGACATTTCTGGGTGGTAGAAGATTTACATCTCAAAGGCACAGGGAAAGGATTTATAATTGAAAGCTTTTAAAAGTAAATGCTCTAGAAGAGGGTGGGCAGGGGCCTATTATCAGGTGTTGGCTGCAACAAACATAAATTATTTTAGTTTGAGCTTTCTCAGACAGGCATTTTAAGGGGGCTGGGGTAGATGGCAGGGTCTTGAGCTGATAGAATCTATGCTAGTGTGTGTTCAAGTCTCTTAGTGAGGAGGGTGGACAAATGATTCGTGCTGAAAGTTGCAGTTCTTACAGGCCAAGGCTGAGGCCTGGTTGAGAAGAAGGCTCAGAGAAGCCTGACTAGAGTTTGGCCAAGGAGAAAGTCATTGTCAATAATATAGAGCAAGGAAGGGTATTTTATGAATGGAAATCCAGGATGAAACCAGAAATGGGGTGGAAAACAGGCATACCTATGAGAATTTAATGTCCAGAACTGGCTAGGGGACAAGGAACTAGTGTCTGTTAATCAGGCATGTTGTATCTATTGTTTTTGATTAATCCTTCCAGTAGACCTGTGAGGTCAGTACTATCTCCATGTTATAATCAAGAGATAAAGGATCAGATGTTTTAAATCACATGTTTGAACTTACATAGTTAGTGATCAGTGGAGTTGGGATTCAAATCCAGATTTTTTTTGACTTTAAATTGCCATTCTCTGATCATCAGCATGTATTTTAATATATAGCAATTTGCTTTCCTTTGGAGTAATTTACATTAGTATCAGTTAACATTGATAAGCTGCTTACTATGTACCAGATCCTAAGAAGAACATTTAGCCAGACTTAATAAACATTGAGTAGTGAGAACCTAAGAGTGTTAAAAAAGCTTTGCTTGGTCAGGGTGGAAATGCTCTCAGTCTTCACTTTAATTACTGCTAACACTCTAATACATATGGAAAGGCTGGTCTTAATTATAGAACCCTGTAATGTTGGAGCTGGAAGGTCTTTAGCCATCAAGCCCCAAATCTTAATTTCTGAGATGAAAAAGCCATGACCTAGAAAGGTTAAGTGATTTAACCAAGTGATTTGCTCAAGATCCCAGAGCCTGTTTATTAGAGAGAGCTGGGATTGGTTAACCAAAAATAATTGTGGCCCAATTTGGGTACTTACCTTCAGATGTTGTCATCATAAAATGTATTTATCAAATGTCAAATGTTAAACTGCCACAGTGTTGCTAGTGCATTCTTTTAGAAAATAACCTTAAAAGTTGGAATTGCCCTTAGAGAGAGATGATGGTAACTCGGCAGTGCTGCCCCTTGGAACCCAATCGCGTGACTTAGCAGAGATCTGTCTGAATCCACCAAATCTCTTCGGGGTGACCTCATAATACAGGTTAGGCAAAAATAAAATAACAGCAACACAACAACAACAAAACAACCAATATGGATAAACAAATAAACCTTTTAAAATTTTTTGTCTAAAATTTGCCACTACAGTATTTTAAAAATTCAAAGATTGATGTATACCACTTCTCTTACTAATGTTAAAATCTATGAGTTTATGCTGTTTGGGGTGTTGAACAGTAAGCTCTATTTTCTCCTTGTTGTATTCCCTCTGTTCCTGCTGCACCTGAATTTCATCTTGACAGTTTTCCTCTGCCTTTTTGGCATCCCATTTATTCGATTACACTGGTAGATCCCTTGGTGTGGAAATAGTGTGTGGCTCTTCACTCCATTTAATCACACAGTGGACAGGTGAGTCACTAGTGAAGGTGTAGAACAAAGGTGTTAGTACTGCGCTGGATATGTGCTCTGGTGTGTGTGTGGCAGGGGCTGTTAATGACTAGAGAGCAGGAAGTCAGCAGGAGAGCACTGGATGAGGATAGATATTTGGGGGCTGTCAGAGTAGTCACTGTAGAAGTCAGGGGCATATGGGGAATAGGCTGGATGCAGAATCCAGTATTTCACTTTCATAAAGTCCTGCAATAGGCAATGGGAAACCTCTGGTTTATAAGATGGGGTCAGTCAGGGCCACTTAGAGAAAGGAATTCTCTTCCTTATTAGAGAAGTAGAAAATCAGGAAAGATTAGCTATCCTAGGAAAGAATATTAAGGAGTGGGAATGAGGAACACGGAAAGGTATAGCTGCCCCTCCTCCACATTGCTTGAGCACCCTTTGGAGCCTGCTCTTGCAACACTGACCATTGAGTGCTGTAATAGCTGAGTTACTTATTGGGCTCCCCATCTAGACTACACATTTCTTAAAGGTAAGGCCATCACCAGCACCTAGCCCAGGGCTCATGATATAGTAAGTGTTCAATAAATATTTGGTTAATGTACCAATACATGTGGTAGACGGGCAGGGGAGAAACAAAGCATCCATGAACACAGATATTGGAAAGTAGAGATAGAAAGCTTTGCTAATGGTTTTTATTTTTATCTTTTTATTATGGAAAAATTTTAAACAAATTCAAAAGTAGAGGAAATAGTATAATGAATCCCTTTTTGCTAATCACTCAGCCTCAACAGTTATCAACATATGGCCAATCTTGCTTCATTTATCTGCCCCCTCCCCATTGGATTATTTTGAAACAAAGCCCAGATGTCATATTATTTCATCTGTGCAAAGCCCATTATGCATCTTTAAAACAGTGAAGAGTCTTGCCTTTTTAAAAAAATATAACTACATCACCATTATCACACCAGAAAACAATGCAGTAATTCCTTATTGTCATCACATATATGATTGGTATTCAAATTTCCCTTATTGTCTTGTAAATTTTTTCCCTTAGTTGGTAGGTTAGAATTAGAATCCAATCAAGGACTACAGTGCATTTAGTTGATAAATCTCCTAGGCCTCTTTTAGTCTATAGATTCACTCTTCTTTTTTTTTTTTTTCCTTGCGACTTATTGAAGAAACCAGATCCTTTGTTTTGTGGAATTTCCCATAATCTGAATTTTAATTAATTATATCCCCATGGTGTAGTTTAATTTGTTTTTCTGTCCCCTATATTTACTGTAAACAGGTAATTATAACCTGAGGTTTGATAAGTTTTCAGTTTTTTGGCAGGAAGACCTATGAAAGTGAATAGAAGGTATATACTTCCCATGGCGTGGTCTCAGGAGGCACATGGTACCTTGCCCCTTTCTTTGTCATATGACGCTCCATCAGTGAGCACACGTGTTGTGAGCCTGACCATGTATTATCCACCTCCTCATCTGCTTTTTGCCTAGAGGTTTCAGCAACCATTGGTAATTATTGTCTAGATCAGGGGTTGGTAAACTTTTTCTGTAAAGGTCCAGATAGTAAGTGTTTTCGGCTTTGAGGGCCATATGGTCTCTGTCATTGTAATAGGAAAGCAGCCTTAGGCAGTATGTAAGTCAATGTGCATGACTCTGAGTGCCTGTAAAACTTTATTTACCAGCCCATATTTGGCCCACTGGGAATTATTTGCCAACTCCTGATCTAGATCAATTATTTTACTAAGGGTTACAAAATAATAGTATAATTCTATTATTCTTTATTTGTTTATTAATTGAAATGCTTCTATTAATATAAAGAAGTTTACCTTGTCAATTATTCGGTTACCCTAAAGGTATAATAGAAAGGAAACTACTTATAAAGGAAAGGCAGACTAAATGCTGTCTTTCCCTTGATTTAACTGTTTTCAGAATGAGTTGGTTTCCCAGCATCTGCCAAAGGTGATCAGTTTTTTTAAAGTATCATCATGAACTTACTTTCTGACATATTTGATGTTTCAGTCTCCCTAGACTTAGGCCTCTAGGTACGTGGGAGGAGACCTGTGGCTGGTGCCTGTATAGTCACACTGCAGCCACGTGGCTGTTTCAGTTGTACTATTATAAAATATTATATATTATAATGTATATTATATTATATATTATAATAATTATTATAAAGTATATCAGTGATCTCTGCAGCTTTAAAATCCACAATACTACAGTTTTCAAAGTTTTATTAGGTGAGAAAAATATGTTTTTCAAGTTCAGAAATTTGATTCTTTCCTACAGTTTTACATAACTTTTAAAATCTGTGGTATTAATAACATTCTTGTTTTTATCATGCCTAGATCACTGCTGTTAAGCAAAATTGACATTTAAAATTTTATAATGCAATATTAGTTAGCTTACAGTCTGAAATTTTATTAATACCCTTTGGTTTTTCACTAGTGCCAAGTGGGAAAAAAACAGACATATTTAAAGAGTCCAAGTTTAACATTATTGGATGGGTCAAATTGCTCTCCCCTGACTTATCATCCATATATCACTTAAATCAACTTACTCTCCTAATACTCCTCCTCATTTCTTTTGTTTGTTATTTTAGCTGTTCAAATTCATCATATGCATTTTCTCCCTGCCCCTGCCAAACTCTCGCCCTAAACCCATTGCAATCTGACTTCCTCTCTGATGTTTGTGGTTATATGTGGCCTCTTTGAAGTGTTTATATTGTTGACCTGCTTGCTGCTTTTGACACCTCCTGGTCACCCTTCCCTTTTGGATTCAGGGATGACCTTTTTATTTCTCATCCTCTTCTAGATTCCTTTTCTATCTTCTTTTTTCCCAACACTTTAACTATGTTCCCTGAGTATTACTTTATGTTCTCAGCATTTGTTACTTTCTCTCTAAGCTTCTCTAGCCTTCCTGGAAGGAAGCTCATCGTTTGCCAGTTTTATTTTCATGATTTCAGTTGTCACCCATATGCAGATGCCTCTTAGAGTTCTACCTCTAATTCTGAGCTCTAATGTTTCTGTTTCCATATTTATTGTCAAATATAAGATGTGTAAACTTTGACTTGTTTTTACAACTGGAAATAAAATCCAAAAGAAGAGAGCGTGTCATTTTCTTGAGGTACCTTTTAAATGTATTTATGTTATTCATGGAGTCCTGGTTTCAATCAATGAAAAAATTTTGAAGATGAATTTAAAGCCTTCTAAAAGTTGTCTCCCGGCAGCTATCTATTTTTTAAAATTCTAACTTACGTATGTAACTTATTACTTGTTTTTCTTCTATTTTTAGTTGACACATAATAATTATACACATTATTGGGATGTAGAGTGATATTTCCATATGTATGTTTAATGTGCAATGATCAAATCAGGGTGATCAGCATATCCATCACCTCAAACATTTATCATTTCTTAGTGTTATGAACATTCAGAATCCTCTCTTCTAGCGTTTTGAGAATGTACAATAAATTATAGTTAACCATACTCACTCTGCAGTGCTGCAGAACACCAGAACTCACGCCTCCTATCAAGCCATAATTTTGTATCCGTTAACCAGCCTCTCCCCAGTCTTCCCTCTCCCCTACCAGTCCCAGCCTCTCGTACCCACATTCTACTCTCTATTTTCATAGGCTCATTTTTTTCTTTTTTTTTAGCTCCCACATATGAGTGAGAACATGTGGTATTTATCTTTCTGTGTCTGGCTTATTTTGCTTTACATAACATCCTCAAGGCTCATCCATGTTGCTTTGAATGACAGGATTTCATTCTTTTATGTGGCTGAAAAGTATTGAAGTGCGTATATACACCACATTTTTAAAAATCCATTTATCTGTTGATGGACATTTAAGTTGATTCTATGTCTTAGCTATTTTTATCTTCTGCTTTGCACCCTATCTCTGCTTGGCCTAATTATTTCTTGGCTGTCCTTTGCTGTAGACTACTCTATGACATTCTTTCTCTGCTTAATGTATCTTGGCTCACTACAAAAGTTTCCTAAGTTTTGCTTATTTCCATGATGATTTTCCAGACTAATTATGACCGTCTTCAAGGATATCAACAGCTGAGCTCTTTTCCTCTCAAATACAAGAAGAGTTTTTTTCATAATTTAAAAGCTTCCCCCAAACCTGTCGTTTCTTGGGCTGAGAAGAAAGGAAGCAATGTTCTTCTGAGTTTGCCTATTGGGAATAGAGTGTTAGTATGTCTGTCACACAATAAAATCACTTAACCTTAATATGTAATTAATATAAAACTATCTTTCCTATCTTCTTCTTGTTTTACACAAGCATCATTTTTATCTCATTAAAAAACATTGCAGCTTTTTAGTTTATCCTAATCGTCACAATTGAACATACGTCAATCGATAATGCCACATTATGTAGCTGTGTTGCAGAGTGACACATTCATTAAGATTGACTCTAAAAAGGATGTTGAGAAAAGCCATTCAGGGCAAATAAATTCAATAAAATTTAATCTATATTTCTTTTTCTTCTTGTCAAGCTTGGATTAAGGCAGAAAGAGATTTATTTCCTTTAAAAACCTTTTTCCCCATTATTAATTGAAACATTTCATTAATTGGATTGGTCACATTTTGCTGAGTCAGAGTACAGTTGGACCTTGATAAATAGAAATATATTCCATTTCATGAGGCATTGTAGCCATTTTCATTAATGCTGTAGAAGAGATGGTATATTCTTTAGAATTATGGGAAGTGAACAAAACATTTTCAGGAATGATAAAATGGAAAAACATTTTGGTTTGTGACTTTGTTTTCATTTTAGGATAATATTATAAAAATAATATCTTTCTAGCTTTTAGTATATTTATAATTTTGAGAATGCTGTGAATATTGAGATATTGTAGTGATAACTATTTTGCTTAGTATAATACATAAAGAAATACTTAGAGAAAATTTAAAAGCCTTGAGGACAAAGTATATCTCCTCAGGTTGATATCTGGACATTTACGGAGAAACAATCCTATGGGAATTCTGTCCTCTAAATTTTATGAATAGATATCTTTGATAAGCCTAAACCTAAAGCTGATTGTGGAAAATATTTATCAAATTGGGGATTTTAAATGATGAAGATAAAGACTAGAATTTAATCATTTGGTCAACATATATTGAGGGCTTCCTAGATGCTATGACTTATGAATCTTTTTTTACGTATTATATTTTATATTAAGGATTTCTTGGGAAGTTCAGCTGATTCAATATTTCTTTATGGAAATTTTGGAGTATTAAATTAAAAATCTAAATTATAAAATATATAGCTTCCAAGAATATTTACCAAGACAAAGAGCTGCTTCACCACACTTAGAAGGGCATGGTGAACCATCCCAGGCTGGTGGGCGTGGGACAAGTCTTGGAGACATTTCAGTATATTTATTTACATGGCAAGTATTTACTCAGTATCTACTCTGAGGTGGCTTATGACAGGTGCTTGGTCTGCAATGGTAACCAACACGTCAGTGGTTCTTGTATTCTTCAAATTTACATTCCAGTAGTGGAAACTGATAGCAAAAAATGATTTCAATTGGGCTTGTGGAAGTTCGTTGAAGGAGGTAAACAGGGTGCTGTAATAGAAAATAAGGGGTAAGGCATTTTGAAAATGAGGTAATTAGGGGAGTCCTCCTTGAGGACTTTATATTTGAGATCTGCTGTGGTTTGGATGTTTGTCCCCTCCAATCTCATGTTGAGATTTGATCCCTAATGTTGGAGGTGGGGCCTAATGGGAGGTGTTTGGGTCATGGGGGCGGATCCCTCATGAGTATATTAATGCCCTCCCTTGGAGATGAGTGAGTTCTCACTCTCCAGAACTGGTTGTTAAAAAGAGCCTACCACCTTCTCCCCACTCTTTTCCTCCTCTCTTGCCATGAGATCTCTGCACAGGCCGGCTCCCCTTCACCTTCTTTCATGAGTGGAGGCAGCCTGAGGCCCTCACCAGATGCAGATGCCCAGTCCTGAACTTTCTAGCCACCCAGAATTGTGAGTCAGATAAACCATCTTTCTTTATAAATTCCCTAGCCCTCAGGTATTCCTTTATAGCAACACAAATGGACTGAGACAAGATCTGTAAGAAGGAATGAGCTTGGTATGACATTTTATGTTGAGGAAACAGTCCTGAAGCATGAGAGTTTGGATCATTCATGGAACTTAACGAGGCCAATGTGGCAGGAAGGCAATATGGACAGTGGTTCAAGCTGGACAGGGGTTGGAGGGAATGCAGAGGCTGGTTCATGTAGTATCTTGCTGTATAGAGTTTGGATTTTAATCTCTGTGTAATGGAAAACTATTGAAGTGTTATAAGCAGATGATAGTTAAAATCTAATTTATAATTTTAGAAGCTCAATTTTGGCTATTACAAAGAAAATAGTTTATAGTGGGACAAGATTAGAAGCAGGAAGATAAATTAGGTAGTTTTGTAATGAGAAAGGTCGAAGTTTGGATTAGGATATTGATAATGGAGATGGAGTGAGGTTGGAAGAATGGGACATACACTGGAGGTAGAATTGGCTGACTTGCCAAGGGATTGGATGTCAAGAATGTAGTATAATATAGAATCAAAGATGACTCCTAGTTTTTGGCCTGCAAAACTGAGAGAATGCTGGTGCCATTTATTAAAATGGGGAAAACTGCAAGAAACAAGTTGGGTGGAGGTGAGAGGTGAGGATCAAAACTTAAGTCTGCGACATGTTGAAGTGGAAATGTTTGTGGTAATACTTAGTGCAGGTGCCCAGTAGGCACTCTGGAACTCAGAGGAAAGGATGGGCTGCAGGTACAACCTGGGGTAGTCATCATTTGATGGTATTCATTGAATGGATGAGTGGATGAAACAATCCAAGGGAAAGAGTGCAAACAGAGAAGGAACAGTTGCTGGAGATCAAGGGCTAGGGTGCTCCAACATTGAGAAATCTGATAGAAGAGGAGCTAGCAGAGAAGATTAAGAGTGGTCACTGAGGTAGGAACAAAACTGGAAGAGTGTGACATTGTGGAAGCTATGAGAATAGACAATTGCAGGAGGATGGCGTAGTTACTGGGAAGGCAACGGATAAGTGAAACAAGGTGAGGGCAGAAAAGGATCCATTTGCCTTTACAATCAATCTCTGCCTTCAGGAACCTTGTCTTGATTGCCTTGGCATCCCCAGCACCTTGCACATAGACCGATACTTAATAGGCAGTAAGTAAATATTGTTAATTAATTAAATGAGAGCAGTAGTATCAAAAGAGGGCTACATTGTAAGTCCATCAAGAATTAAACCCCAATTGTTCTCTTTTTAAGTGAAGATGACTTTCATATCAATCACTAATATTTTAATGAAGGACAGCCTGTGATTTTCAGCCATGGCTTCAGAAGTATAATCCTGTTCTTTTTTGACCAATAAATCAGTTACCTCTGTCTTCCAAAAGAAAGACAGTAACATTAGTTATGGTGGTTTGGAAGAAGAGAAAATGTGTGTGTGTGTGTGTGTGTGTGTGTGTGTGTGTGTAGTGTCTATGTGCATGTGGTATACAGTATTAGTTTCATTTAGTGAAGCGGGCATCAAAATAACCTACTGGAGTTTGAAATTGTAGAAATGGCACAAAGAGCCTATGTTAATTTCTAGTTTAGACATTTTATTTTTTCTTGATAAGGTTAGACAGTTTTGTTGAACTTTGGCCAAGGGAAATTATGGCAGAAGGAATTAATAGGAAAGAGATTAGTCTAATGGGAGAGGACTCAGTCATTTTGAATAATGTAATTTTCAGGCCATATTTCTATTAACCTATGATCTTCTTAAAATATATCTTTGTTTGCCTCTTCCAAATAAAGAGTAAGGTACTAAGCAAATAATCTAAACTTAAAAGACTTACACATTATTTGTTAGTGTCCCATAGATAGTATAAGCAGAAGAAAAATAACATTTCTCTCTGATCAGGTGGTAGAAATTATTACAATATTGCAAAATTGCTAGATATATGCTCTACTTTATTTACTGTCTTGCTCTATCTATAGACAGAAAACCTGTGTACCTTCTGATACTGTGTTCAATGCATATTCTATCTACTACGAGTGTAGAATGCTGAAATACATTAAAGATACCAATGAATAAATAGCTTCTCAATTTCTAGTAGCATGCATCTAGTGCTTATTTATGCACAATATTTACACCTAAATGATTTCATTGAATCCTCACAATTTTGTGAGACAGATGTTATCTCTTAGTCCAAGATCATGTAACCAGTCAAAGTCAGAGCCAAGTCCCAAATCTAGGCCTTCTGACTTCGGACCCTATGTGCTTCCATTTCAAGACTGCCCGCAGGTGGTGGGCACGCACGCTCCTGGCTCCACACCCAGGGTCCTGAGGAAAGCAGATGAGGACACCTAGACATAGAGTGGGGAGTAGCTATTTTTGCTTCCTCATTTCTGGACATTTATTCGTTTAAAATTGCTGGCAAACAGTGCATCATAAATCACTACTCCATATATATAAATAGTGGCCTCTCTTCCAAAATTAATAACCTACATTTCTAGATCATTAACTTGGCTGTATCCTAATAAATAGATTATGATTCCCCATCAAATTAAATTGTATGGTCTCGGAGGAGGGTGAAGTAAGAATTTTAATCTTTGAGGGAGGCTTTCTGGAATTGCTCCTTATGCTGCCAAGCAACATTAGGAGTCATTGGTATTGCAGGTTAAATTCTTTTAGGGTCAACTGTTGGTCCTTCAAAAATGAGTGCTTGGCATCTGTTGAGCCTATTCTTTTAGGCTTTTCTGAGTTGGAGTTTTCTATTATAGCAAGGATTGTTTTTAATGAAAAGGCATAGCAAAACCCTCAATTCTGAGATCATCATCTATACAAAGGTCAAATATTGTTAATGTTCCTTAAGGGAAAACTGTGATAATTGGGACTGATACCACATATTATTAGTAGTAACTGTAATATGAGTCTTTCAAGCTATAACTGGAAGTCAATTTCTGAATCTCTAGGTGGAAATATTGGGCTTTCTTGGACATAGATGCCACATGTGTGGTTTAAGCTTAGTTTGAGACTCAGGCGCCATAAATAATAAGATTAGTAGCATAGAGTTTTGTGAACGAGCATTTTGGCATCAGAGAGATGACAAGTGTATAATTTATCAATAGCTGAGCTTAGAAACCAATGTTCTGCCTTGATAGTCACATAGAAGAATGGTGCTACAAGTGCCAGAATCTCTCATATGTTTTGGGGGATAGAGTTATTAGTCAAAGAATTTAGGACATCATAAAAACTGATGATAAATAGATGAAAGCGTCTGAAGAGTGATGCTCCATTTTGCACAAAAAGAAATTGAACACAGAAGCGAGTATTTAGCACCATTTCTAAAAACAGAAACCGTGGATAATGAATATGACTACACCTCAATTTGTATCAGTTTTCTTGTTAGAGAGTCCTGTAAAGTATATTGTTTCATCATCTAGAGAGCAATGTTTATAATATTTATTTTCCAGGATTGGAGGAGTATCCAGGAAATGAGAGTTTAAACTTGACAGTTATATTTTTAAAAAGGGGAAAAATATAACCTGTCCTGTTAATGCCAAATTAAAATGGTTGATGGATTCTGTGAACATGATTCAGGCTAAATGAAACCTGTATATGAAATATTTTGAAGAAATTAAACTTATCCTAAGACCTATAAAATTAATTCATATGGACAGTGGAATATTACACAGGTTAGAGAATAAAGCCCTGGGTAAGCAAACAATAGGATCATGGTGACAGCTCTATTTTATTGAACTCTATTATATTTTAATTTTTTTGTCCTGACTTCTTATGTAATCTTGGGAAAGATGCTTCACTTTCATGGATGTTCATATATCTTTTAAGTGGGAATTATAATTTCCCTTACTATGATGGAGGTTATACAATATTTCTAAAATTCATGAACTTTTTAAGGAGACTCTCTTAATTAACAGAAGTTATTATAAAAATTAAAATTTTATGCATGGAAGAATATACAGAAATTTTGACCAATAATTTCTAAAACAAACAAATTGGAAGTGCTATAGGGTTGGGTAGCTTCAAAGTTCATAAGAAAATCTTCTAGGTAGGAATGACTTATTGATAAATGAAGGAAATAGTATCTTTGGACAGAGATTGGCTTTGGATTAGTTTGGAAAGAGATGATTTAGCAAGATATTGTGGTTATCTATTGTTTCAAAGCTTAGTGGCTTTAAACAAAAGCCATTTTATTTGCTTGTAAGTCTGGATCAGCATTTTCTACTGGGCTCAGTGCAACTGATTGTTCTGCTGGTCTGTTTTGGGGTCACTCAATCAAATGGGTACTGCCCTAGGTTGTTCAGTTGAATCTGGATGGTCTATGATGGTCTCACTCACTTGACTGGTGTTGCTGCTGACTTTTGTCTGGGCTTCTCTCTCTCTCTCTGGTTTTTCATCTTCAGGGAGACTAGCCTGGGCTGCTTCACGTGGTGGTCTCAGGGGTCCAAGAGAGCAAGAGCAGAAGATCAGAAGTTGCAGGGCACCTTGAGGGAATGAAGTTGAAGCAACTTCTTTCTATTGGTCAAAGCAAGTCACAAGGCCAGGATTTAAGGGGTGGGGAAAGATCCCTTCACCTGTTGATGGGATGAAAAGAAAGTCACAATGCAAACGCTGTTTGTACAGGACTGTGGAGAATTATTTAGCCATATTGGCAAATAAGTTACCACATAGGATAGGGGCTAGGGCAACGAATATTTAGGTAATACAGTCTACTAATAAAATTTAAAATAGAAGAGTTATATCATGAAGAAGTAGGGAAGAAGACTCCAAACAGTTCAAGATGCAAATAGGAAAGACTCAAGAAAGTCTAAGTTTAAAAAAATATATATATGTGCATGTTTTTGGAATAGAAAAATGTGAAGAATTCTTACCTAATGGCTTTTTGATATAACTAGTATGTAGAAATACACTGTGAATTAAAAGGTAGAACTTAGGAAATACAGCGAAGAGAAAAGTAAAATGATTCTTGTATCCTGGGGTGTCCAATTTATGGATTCTTGGGGTTAGATGGTTTGCTATAGAGGAGGGAAAACAAAAGAACATATAGAAGTGAGAATTCTAATATGTGAATTTTAAAAATTGTTATGAACTTAGAAATGAATATCAGTTTGATATGCATCTTTATGTAATAGTCACTGAACATTAGTATTGCCAATGTTTTCCACAATTTAAACTTTTATCGCAAATTCCCATGTTTCCTATCTGGATAAATATTTGGGGAAAAAAACACGAAATTATAGTTGGTGAGGATTCTGGGAAGATAGCAAGCTAAAGTAGCTTGCACTCCTGCTCCTCTCAAGTCTACTCTGTCTTCCTCTCTTCTGACCCAGACCACTCCTGGAGTCCTGAGTGCAGGTGAAACCCCAAGCTTTGTGGAAGTTGAGGGTGGGGAGTGGGGAGCAGATGGGAGCTTTCTTCCTGGGCTGGGCTGGCACTGAGGGCTGGCATCAGATCAGTCCTATGGGAGGATCAGAATGCATTGGATACTCTGAGGAGCTTCACCTCCAGAGGTTGGGGAACTCCTGGGAGGAAAACTGAAAATTGCCATCACCCCATTGTGTATGTGAGCGTGTTCCACAAGAGACCAAGGAGAAAATCAGCAGTTGGATTGAATCCTTCCTATCTCTGAGGCTGTGGAGAAGAAAGTCTTCTGTTGTCCTGGTAGGGCCCTAGCAGCCTACCTGCTGTTGCACTGCTGGGTCACAGGAGCAGAGACCAAGGTGCTCCCCACCACTCATAGAACTGCAGCCACATGGGTGCTGAACCCCCATGATGTAACAAAGAAAGATGATGGCTCCACAGCCAGAGAAGACAGTCCATAGGAACAGATAGAACCCATGCTTAATGCGATCGAGCAGCAGCCAGAGACAGATGACAACCTGACAAAAAATAGAAAGAGTACATTAGGAGATGTAAATGCAGCACAAGAAGACTTTCTAGGGATGAAACGCATAATTTTCTAATCAAACATTTTAGTAAATGAATTGAAGGAAATGATGATCATTCTTGAGACTTGAATTGGTAGCCTAGTTGGTCAAGTGGAAGACTCTGAAAGCACAGAACAGAGATACAAAGGGATGGAAATCACAAGAGAAAATAGATCCAGGAAAAATATAACATGTGAGTAATGGGAGAGCCAGAAGGAGAAAAAGGAACAGATGGAGGAAAGACAATAATTAAATAAATATAAGAAACAAATTTTCTGAGCTTAAAAATCAGGACTTGAATCTGTAAATTCAAATGGCTCATCAAGTTCCAGGCAAGATTTGTGGAAAAAAGATACCTATGCGAATATAGGAAAAGTTCTTGAACTCTGAAGCATAAGAGGCAAAAATCATAGAAGCTTCTAGACAGAAAGAACAAATTACCTACCATGAAGAAGTGTCAGACCAGCAGCAAATTTCTCATCTGTGACACAAGAAATTGAAGATAATGGAGTAACTTCTGTAGACCATGCAGAGAAAAAGCCAGCAGCCTGGAAACCCCATGCTTAGCCAAACTACCATTTCCCTGACAAGGAGAAAGAAATTTATTACTGTGTAATTCGGAGATACCATCACCCATTTTCTGATTAAAATACTCAAGAAAATGGAATCAAACAAAAAGTAACAAGTTAACTAGAAACACAGATCTTGAGATGAGGGAAGATAATAGAAGGGAAATTTTTAATCAATCAATCATCAATTAATTAATTCTTTTGAGACAGAGTCTTGATCTGTCACCCTGGGTAGAGTACAGTGCTATCATCATAGCTCACTGCAACATCAAACTCCTGGGCTTAAGTGATCCTCCTGCCTCAGCGTCCCAAGTAGCTGGGACTACAGGTGTGTGCCATGACACCCGGCTAATTTTTCTATTTTTAGTAGAGACTGGGTCTTGCTCTTGCTCAGGCTGGTCTTAAACTTCTGAGCTCAAGCCATCATCCCGCCTTGGCCTCCCAGAGTGCTAGAATTACGGGTGTGAGCCACTGTGCCCAGCTGGAATTTTTAAAATTTAATCAGTTAACTCAAGTGAGAAGGAAAGAATGATTTCGAATATAATAGTCTTTATATTAAATGTGAACAAACTGAGAAAATTCACAAATTTAAAAAAATTCATTAAATGTCTTAATGGGATAATTGTGAGACTGAGTTAAAAAGCAAAACCTAGTAATGTGTTGTTTACAAGAAACACTTGAAGCAAAGTGATCGAAGATGAAAACAAAAGGATAGACAATCATCCCAGGAAAATTTAAAGAGTTAGTTGAACTAGCAATGTTAGGTTTAGACAAGGTGGTATTTAAATTAAAGGCATAAAAAGGATAAGAAAGACATTATATAATGATAAAAAAAGAGGCAGAATTTTTTAGGATAAAGCTATATATGTAAAATAACATAGCTACTAAATCTGTAAAACAGAACTGTTAGAAATGAAAATAATAGTTATGGTGAGATACTTTAATAAACCTCTCTCACTTGTTTCAACCTGTTATAACCTTGCACATACCTTGAAGATAGAGAAATTGAATAAATAAAAAAGTCAATTTAGTAAGTATGCTAGAACTTTACATCCCTTGAATATAGAATATTCTTTTTGGGCTACTTAGAAAAATTGATCATATAAAAAGCACCTTAGTAAATTCAAAGGAAAAGATATATTTATAGATTTTGGTTCTCTGATCATAATCCATTAATGTTAGAAATAAATAACAGAAGGTAATAAGAAAGAAATTTTATTATTTAGAAATCAAAAGTCAAGTTGCAAACTATCTAGAAATCAATAATAGGAACACAATCTATTCTACAATCTAAGGGACAGAGTGAAAGCTGTAGCCAGGGGAAAGTTTACAGCCTTTAGATATTTTCATTATTTAAGAATAATGACAAAGTGTACTCTTAATGTGAAATGGGGAAAAACAAAACAATATGACCTAAAATAAATTAGAAAGCAGGAATAATAAAGATACAAGTTGAACTTAATGAAATAAAAAATGATAGAAAGGATAAATATATATAATAGCTGGTTCTTTGAAAAGTGCAATAAAATAGATATAAGAATTTGTGTGTCTGATTAGGAAACTATTATAATAAAGAGTAAAAAACATGGAAGACTAGGA
This sequence comes from Propithecus coquereli, assembly GCF_000956105.1. Lineage (NCBI taxonomy): Eukaryota > Metazoa > Chordata > Mammalia > Primates > Indriidae > Propithecus > Propithecus coquereli. The sequence continues at coordinate 2,655,384 of NW_012149908.1, forward strand.
TTGAGAAAAGGATCATAATCAGAGCTACAGGGATGATGCAAAGAAGATAACAAAGACAACAAAGATAGAATTCATTCAGCTCTCTAGCAATGAATTTGAGAAACCAAAAGAAATGGATTTTTTTCTTTGCTAAATGTAAACGTCCAAATTTGACTAAGGGAGAAATGGAAAATTTGAATAGGACGGTGACCACAGAAGAGATGGAAAAGTGATTAAAGACCTACCACTGAAAATGGCAGTGGGATCATATGGAATTACAGCTGAGTATCATGTAGCTTTTAAAGAACACATAATTGTATCATTATTTAAACTGTTCTAGAAGAAGATGAAAAGCTCCTGATTCATTTACAAAATAAACATACATTTAATACCAAAACCTGACAGAGCACAAAAAAGTCTAGAAACCAATTTAATTTTGAATATGGATGTAAAAATTCTAAATAAAATGTTAGCAGGTAGAACCCATCAGTGTATTTGAGGACCCAATTATGACCAGATAGGGTTTATTTCAAGAATACAAAAGAGAACATCTATCAGTGCAGTCTATTACATGATCAAATTAAAGGTAGAAAACCGTATGATCACATCAATAGATGCTAAAATTAATAAAATGTATAAGTACTACTAATGAAAACTATAAGAGGAGAAAGAATGGAAAGAAACTGCTTAGACTGGCAGACTGACAAAAACTTAAAAATTCAATAACTATTGATGTTATGGGAGGAAAAATACTCATTACCAGTTGAAGTATGTATTATAGCCATTTTGGAAAGCAATCTGGCAACATAGGTTAGAAACAATATCTATTTGATCCAGGAATTCTACTCTTTATTCTCTTAAAGAAATAAACCATCCACATGTAAGGATATGTATTACGAGGTTGTGTTTTACAGTATTGTTTGTGTCGGGGAAATATGGAGACAAAAGAATGCCCACCAGGAGAGGAATGGTTGGATATATTACAATACATCCAAATGGTGAAATATGCAGCCATTATAAAAGGAATTTAGGGCTATATCAGTTGAACTGCGAGACTTTAATGAGCCATTATTGAGTAGGAAAAGCACGATGCAGAAAACTGGGTATGATAAACTACTTAATAAAAAAAATAGAAAAGGATTGTTTATTTGTGTCTTTACAATTAAATGAACATGGAGAAATACAGATGTTCTTCGATTTATGATGGGGGTTGTGCCTGAAACCTATTGGAAGTTGAAAATACTGTAAGTTGAAAATACATTTAGTACACCTAACCTGCTGAACCTCATAGCTTAGCCTAGCCTACTTTAACTGTGCTTGGGACACTTACGTTAGCTTATGGTTGGGCAAAATCATCTAACACTCTGAAGCGTTGAGTATCTCATGTAACTTATGGAATACTGAAAGTCAAAAACAGAATGGTTTTATAGGTACTCGAAATACAGATTCTACTGGATGCATACCATTGTAAAGTCGAAAAATCATAAATTGAAACATTGTAAGCTGGGAACTATCTGTATGTAGAAGAAAACATACCAGGTAGTTAATGTGGGTTCCTGGGGCAGGGGACAGGCAGGAGGGGTGACATTTGGGCTGATACCGGTGGCAGAGAAACGAATCAAATGAAAAAGAACACACACGTCACTAATAAATAATATGTATGATGACTTCTGTATGTGTACATGAATGGGTGTGTGTGTGTGCATGCTCGTGCATACATGTGCAAATGAAATCTTAAAGGTAGGGAATGCCTATTGCCTTTTGTTCAATTATTTATTTATAATTTCTGTAGTACTAAGTAAAAACAATAAATTCTCAAAGCCCACAGCATGGTAACTGTATTATGGCTCTTTGGGTTGTGACAGAAATCTGATCAAAAACCAGCATAAGCAAAAAAGGGGGGTTTATTGGCTCACAGAAGCCTTTACAAGCCATTGGACCTAGAAACTCGGTTAAGGTGTCATCAGCATGGCTCTGTTTTTTTGCCTCTGCCTGCATCTTTGTCTCCCACTTTCCTTTACTTCTCTTTATATTTTTGGCTTTATTCTCTCTTATCCTCCCTTTTGATGGCATGGCAGTTCCTTGAGACACCTTTTCCTGGTTCTGTGCCCTCTCCCCTGGTCCATGGCGTATCCTCTCTTCCCCTAGCTTCAAATAAAAAAAGTTCTAGGCAGGAGCTTTGAGAGGACTGATTTGGGTCACATGCCCATTAGACTAATCTCTGTGAGCAGGGGAACACTGGACTCCTGTCATCAGCCAGGCCTGGGTCCCAAGTCCCCAGCTTGGGACAGAAGGAAGGTACTGCGTTAGCGCAGCCCAACTGCAGTTGCATAACTCGAGTGAGTGGGGAGCAGGCCCCAGGAAGCGGGGCAGCTGGGAGCGGGGAGCAGCGTGATCTAAAGGAGATAAAAAGATCCTAGGTAGACGGAAACAACAGATGTCCACTGGAGGGACTTTGCTTCAAAATACGAGCCAAGTTTGCATCTGCACTGTCAAGGGAATTAAGTAGCAGAGTAAAGGGGATTTGAGTCAAATAGTAAGAGGTGTACATTTAGGGCCGTGAACATAATCATTTGTCTCATAGTCCAGGAGCTTAAGTTGATTTATGAGAATTACAGTAGGTAATTATCCATTTGTGTAGTCTTACCCCCAGATGATTTATAAAAGAATTAAAGACTGTGAACTGGTTGGTAAGGAATGCCAGCTTCATATATGTATTTTTCTAGGAAAAGAAACCTGTTTATATTTATTTTGAAGGCAATTTTAGGGTACCAGATTCTTTGCCCAGTGCCTGGTGAGACATACTTTTAACACCTCTTGTTCTCACCAAGGTATGCTCCAAATTTGATCATCCCAGAGATTCAATCCATTTTTCCCTTTTATTGATATATAATAATTTACATATTTATGAGACACAAGTGAGTGCTTGTTACATGCAAAGGAACGTATAATAATCAAGTCAGGGTAATTGGGTTATTCAACACCTTGGGCGTTTGTCATTTTTAAGTATTGATACCATTTCAAGTCCTCTCTTGTAGTTGCTTTGAAACATATATATTAGGAATATTTTTGCTAAGTACAGGCACCCTAGTCTGCTATCAAACATTAGAACTTATTTCTTCTGTGTGTTTGTACCCATAACCAATCTTTCTTCACCGCTAGTTTCCCCCCCGACACCCTTCCCAGACTCTGGTATCTATCATTCTATTCTGTATGTGCATGAGATCAAGTTTTTTAGCCCCCACATATGAGTGAGAACACGTGGTATTTGTCTTTCTGTGGCTGGCTTATTTCACCTAATACAATGATCTCTATTTCTATCCATGTTGTTGGAAATGACATTATTTAATTCTTTTTTATGGCCAAATAGTATTCCATTGTGTATAGATACCACATTTTCTTTATCCATTTGTTTGTTGATGGGCATTTAGGTTGATTCTGTATCTTGGCTATTGTGAATGGTGCTGCTATAAACATGCGATTGCAGGTATCCGTTTAATATACTGATTTCTTTTCCTTTGGATAGATACCCAGTAGTGGGATTGCTGGGTCATATTGTATTTGTATTTTTAGTTTTCTGAGAAATCTCCATACTGTTTTCCATAGTGGTTGGACTAATTTACATTCCTGCCAACAGTATTGATTTATATTAATGCCTGGTTAGTAAGATGATAGATAAGTGACTGATATTTTAACTTTGTGAAACAAATTGATGGACTTACCTACAGATTGCATAGAAAAAGTAAGCCGATTTAAAATACCCATTGGTAGAAAAATCTGTGAATTTTGTATGTAGAAAGATCTGTATCTATAAAAATAGCCAAAATATTTAGTCATAGATTTCTTGTTTTCTTTTGTAACATTTTTTACTGTGAAAGATAACACTAGAGTAGAAAACAGTACATGCGATGGTAGACCACAAAGTGAGCACTCATGAGGACCACCCAGCTCAAGAAAGGGAACATTGTCAGCCCCTCTGCGGGCTGTGTGGAGCTGTGCCGGCACTGCCCCTCCGTCCCCTCAAAGGCATTTGCTGTCCTGACTTGTAAGCTAATCACTTCCAGGCTTTTCTTCAGAGCTTTACCACTTAGGCTTGCATTCCTAAACAGTCTAGCTTAGCTTTGCCTGCTTTTTGAATGTCATACAAATGGACTCAGATTGTGTGTGCTCTTTTGGGTCTGGCTTCTTTCTCTCAGCGTCACAATGGTCGTCCACAGCTTTTGACAGCAGTGAAGGCAGGGTGGCAATGGGCCGGAATGAGTATCTCTTAGAGGAGCAAATAAAACTCCAACTACTTGTAGCCCTGTAAAGTTATACATTTTAGGTTATTATTCAAGTTTTTTGAGTAACCTTAGAGTCATAATGAGACAGATAAAAAGAATTTTTTTTTTTTGTAAGAACTCTAGTAGTTGGTAGCCTGGCTTCTCAAAAGGAACAATCGCTAAGCTGTTTTGTGCCATTCCAGAAAGAAATACTTGTGCTGGCTGCGTTTCCAGGGATGTTTCCAGAGCTCAAGGCTGTTTGCCCGTTCTGCCCAGAAGTGCCACTCTTAGAGGCAGGACTCGATGAAGGCTTTCCGGCTGATGGAGTGGGTTTGCGAGAGTCGGCCTTGGAATTAGAGTAGGTATCTTTTTTATTGGATATTTGAACATTTAGTATTTTCTTTGCGTGTCACCAAGAAGTTCCCTGTATGAATTTTTATAAATATAAACATGATCACGTAACGCTGTATCTCAACATATTCAAAGGTCTGATAGAATATTTCTGTGACAAAAGCTTTGCTTTGAATAATAGCTCAAAATTGTCAAGCAAATAAATTAAGTTCACAGAATTATCAGCTAGAAATTGTGGCTGGCCCAATGTAGAATGTTCCTGCTACTCTTCTAATGGTTGGAACCTTGGTACAGAGAGTGTGAATGTGACCAGCTGACTGTCAGATGCTGACAATATAATGTATTCTCATACATAAACCTTTTATTGGTGTTTATATTTGTCTACTCTAGCTTTCTGTGTGTTTAGATGTAATTTTGCTTAGTTATGCTCGTTGGATGTTTTACTTTCTCTTTTCTTGATGTCTTTGTGTATGTGTTTATGTACTATCTTTTCCTCTTTCACCTGACTCCACATACCTCAGTCCTTTCTGTGGCAATGGGGCAATTGCTTCTGCCAATCCGCCTATTATTATCTGCTTCGGTACACCTGGATTTGGGAGGGCATGAAAGCTGGATGGGAAGGTGGCTGCAAAGAGAACATGACGTGTTCTGTTTGGATGCACCAGTGGTCTGTGTTGGCTCTCGGGGGCTGTCGAAGAGCACTGTATTCAGCAGGGAGTGAATGGGAGCTGCCCAGGGCTAGGGACCATTCTGTGAAGGCAGCTGGGACTGGGAGTGGTGGCCAGGGTAGAACACCTTCTTGTTCTTTGGCCATGATCCTGATGGTGTCCATCCCATAGAAGGGAAGAAATACCAGCTTTGTGGAACTGTGGGCAAGACGCAGTCACGTTTTGCAGTGACGTGGGCGTGCACATCCTGAACAGGATCGGGGTCAGGATGAGGAAAAGTATTAGGGCACATGGAAGGAACGCAGTAGAAGAGTTGATGTTTGTGTCTGTAAATCTTTTTGTGTGTGAGACTAGATACAGAGAGTGGTTCCTGGGAGCAGTTTTGAAATACAGGCATTCATGTACAGTAAACTCTATTTTTAAAACCCCTACCTACATTTCTTGGCTTGTCACCAAAGATTCTATTGATTGACTTCCTTTTGCTACCAAGTATCCATCTTGCCACCAATACCATTATGCATTCTTGTAGAACAGGAAGTAAATTAAAAAATTAAAGTCATAAATAAAAAGGAAGATAATATGTATTTACAAGTCAGCTATTCATGATTTTTAAAATTATCCAAGTTTGGCTACTCACTGTCTTTTCACTGTTAATGCAGTAAGATCCACAGCAAATTATAATTGCTAGCATAGTTCCACTATGCTTCTCAGAACTGCTGTGACAGCTTTCTGCTATTATTGCTTGGGGGTGTGCTTGGAAATTCAAATACATATTGATATTTATTCTAAGCAAAACACAATTGAAGATGAATCTACTACCAAAAATACCACATACATTAAAGCTAAATAAAAATGATTTCCTATATTTCTGCTCCCTTCCAATAGTACTGATAATTGAGAACTGTGTGTATGAAATCAACCTTCAGCCATTTGTCTGAAGCTGGTAGTAGCCAATAATAGTAATATTAAGGACTGTAGATTCTATTACACTTTCTGTTTCCTACAGAAAGAGAGTTTACATGAAATAAAGTGAGTGAGTAGGTGAACACTGAGTATTTCTTGATAGCCATGCATGAATGATTGATTCTTCACGTCTGGATATGTAACTGTGTAACTGATATCTGTGTTTGCTTCCCTTCCTTGGGAATTAGACTTGACTTGCTTATAATGCCGGTATATTGGGTGTTAGAAGCTTCATTTGTCCTTGAGTGAATGTATATGTACAGCAATGGTTTTCAGGATGAGTATTGAAACAGAAAGTTTGAAATTAAATAGTCAAACAAAGGCATTTATGTAACAAATTTCTTTACACTGAGAAGGTGAGAACAGTTTGCACTACTTAAATGTGCTCTCATCTCTATCAGAGCTCTCTGAAAACACATTTTTAACATTTACCCTTAAGATTCCCTTCTTTTATGTGTTCCTAAGCACTATTGAGGGTATTTAGACACCTGATATTTATACCAGCAATATTCTGAATTAGTCTACTATTTCTGATCATGTCCCATTCTATTTTGAAAGAGGTCAGAATTTGTTACGAGTTTCAGCGTGAAAACCTCTTGTATCTAGACTAAAGCATGCACTAGAGCACATAGCTAGCTCTATAGTGTACTTTACACCCATTAGGATTCTCAATTCCTTCCTGACTGTCATATATGTGGACTGAAATGGCTAAGGATGAAGATAACACTTTGCTGTCCTGGGAACAGTAATGCGTGAAAAGATGAAGGAGATTTAACCTTTTAAGTCCATTGCTTCTAATTCTTGAAGCTCAGAAAATTCCATAAAGCACTTTTCAGAAACACCTTTTCCATGAACTGTTCATTATAGAATCTCTTTTTTTCTTTACAGACCCTTCATATGGCCTTTATAAACATGCGTTTGAGACAAGCGTTTTGTGCAGAAGCCGAAAATGCCTGGAAGATTTCTTGTTTCTCTCACTACTTTTCCAGCCTTTTTGCATCTCTGCCTGATTTGGATGATATGATATTCAGAGGGGCACCTTAATCGAAGCCGTTCCTCAACAAGACACATCTGGCAGAAGATAGTACGTGTAATTCAAGATGGCCAGCCAGCCACCCGAAGACGCTGCGGAGTCTCAGGTCTCTGATGAGCTCGAGTGCAAGATCTGTTATAACCGATACAATCTGAAACAGAGGAAACCCAAAGTGCTGGAGTGTTGTCACAGGGTTTGTGCCAAATGCCTCTACAAGATCATAGATTTTGGGGACTCCCCACACGGTGTCATCGTCTGTCCTTTCTGCAGGTTTGAGACATGCCTGCCGGATGATGAAGTTAGCAGCCTGCCCGATGACAACAACATCCTCGTAAACTTGACTTGTGGAGGCAAGGGGAGGAAGTGCCTGCCAGAGAACCCCACCGAGCTGCTGCTGACCCCCAAAAGGCTGGCCTCTCTGGTCAGTCCTTCCCACACGTCCTCCAACTGCCTGGTCATCACCATCATGGAGGTGCAGAGAGAGAGCTCCCCATCTCTAAGCTCCACTCCCGTGGTAGAATTCTACAGGCCTGCAAGCTTCGACTCTGTCACCACTGTGTCACACAACTGGACCGTGTGGAACTGCACGTCCCTGCTGTTCCAGACATCTATCCGGGTGTTAGTGTGGTTGCTAGGTCTTCTGTACTTCAGCTCCTTACCCTTGGGGATCTACTTACTGGTATCTAAGAAAGTCACCCTCGGGGTCGTCTTTGTCAGCCTGGTCCCTTCAAGCCTGGTTATTCTTATGGTGTACGGTTTCTGCCAATGTGTTTGTCATGAATTTCTAGACTGTATGGCACCTCCTTAATCAATATGCAAAATAACAAATTTGACACACATTGCCATGTGTGAAGTTAGGTACTTTATAATTTAGTTTCTTTTATGTTCTTTATGATTAGTGTCCATGACATTAACAGAGCCCTTGGCCGTATGTTTGTGGTCCATTTTCCATCAGAATGTTGACTGGACTGGTTTTCCTGTATGCTGGAAGCAAAAATGTTCTTTTCTACTTAGGGCTTAGAAAGAAGCAAAACTGTGTAAACTCAGCCTTCATGGAGCACTGACAGCTGTGAGTCTTCTCAGAGCAAGGGCAAGATGTCACTTGGCACTGGCAGCCAGACAGCAGGGGTGTGGTGTGTGTTGTAGTACAGGTCGCTGTGGAAAGTTAGGAATGAACTGATTCCCTTTTTCAGAATCATGGCTGTTCTACGATGGCAGGTGGACACGAGAGGACAGTTGCTCTGAGACACATCCATTTGCAAAGCGCGCACGCTTGCGCCCCGCCCCCGTTAGTCCTAGCGTTGGGTCCCCCTGGAATCATCTTTCGGTGTTTTCTCTCAAGTTAATGTGTCTCTCTGTGGTCCGCTGTGCCCATTGAGATGCCTGTTCCCTCTGCACGTTCTTTCTTGCTAAGGGGACGCTATTCCCTTGTGTGGTTTCAGCTGAATATCTGTTTTGCCACGTTACTAGGGATAATGAAAACATCGAGGAGTTTCCATGGCAGAATATGGCCATTTGTCTTTGAGACTTACCCTTTCCTCATGTTTATTTTCCTGTCTCCTCAGCCTTCTCTGAGAACAACTGAGGAGAATGAACTTCTCGTAGAACAGTTTTTATTCATGGAAACTTTCATTTGAGTCTTTCCTTAAAACGTTTTAGTTTTTTTTTCTTTTTAGCCACGTTGCTCAATAAGCCCCACCCCTTATCCTCAATGAGGTTCTATTTTAATTAATTGCTAGAGGCCCGGTGCGGTGGCTCACGCCTGTAATCCTAGCACTCTGGGAGGCCGAGGCGGGCGGATTGTTTGAGCTCAGGAGTTAGAAACCAGCCTGAGCAAGAGCGAGACCCCGTCTCTACTAAAAATAGAAAGAAATTAATTGGACAACTAAAAATATATAGAAAAAATTAGCCGGGCACGGTGGCGCATGCCTGTAGTCCCAGCTACTCGGGACGCTGAGGCAGAAGGATCGCTTGAGCCCAGGAGTCTGAGGTTGCTGTGAGCTAGCATGATGCCATGGCACTCTAGCCTAGGCAACACAGTGAGACTCTGTCTCAAAAAAAAAAAAAAAAAAAAACAAAAAAAAAAAATTAGTTGCTAGAAATTTATGAGGACTTTCTTTTTTTCCCATTGCATTTTAAATTCTGTCAGGATTTATTTAATTTAGTCTTAAAACAGTATGGGGCAAATTGTGACAGTGGAAACCCAGAAATAATTAACGAGACACTTTAGCTCACAGTTTGAAGTGCTGAGAACCTAAGTATGTTGCTGTGCTGAGTTATACCAAAATATAATGGTTTGGGTCTACGTGCAAGGCTGTGTTTTTTTGTTTTTTTTTTTTTTGAGACAGAGTCTCACTCTCTTGCCTGGGGCGAGTGCCGTGGCGTCAGCCTAGCTCACAGCAACCTCAAACTCCTGGGCTCAAGCAATCCTACTGTCTCAGCCTCCCGAGTAGCTGGGACCACAGGCATGTGCCACCGTGCCCAGCTAATTTTTTCTACATATATTTTTAGCTGTCCAATTAATTTCTTTCCATTTTTTGGTAGAGACGGGGTCTCGCTCTTGCTCAGGCTGGTCTCAAACTCCTGGGCTCAAGCAATCCTACTGTCTCAGCCTCCCGAGTAGCTGGGACCACAGGCATGTGCCACCGTGCCCAGCTAATTTTTTCTACATATATTTTTAGCTGTCCAATTAATTTCTTTCCATTTTTTGGTAGAGACGGGGTCTCGCTCTTGCTCAGGCTGGTCTCTGAACTCCTGGGTTCAGAACGATCTGCCCGCCTCGGCCTCCCGGAGTGCTAGGATTACAGGCGTGAGCCACTGTGTCCGGCCTAAGGCTGTGTTTTGTAGTGGTCCGGGCAGAGGGGTGGGCAAGAGACACTCGAGCTGATGCCCTGTGTGAAAAGACCCTTCCAGAAAGTAAAATGAGAGGGCTGAGTGCAGCTTAATATGTTGCTGCCCTGTTGTCCTTAAGTTAGTTTTGGAATGGATTCAAGTTCTTACACAATTTTTTTTTCAAATAAAAGCATAAGCCAGGTGACTGGAGTTAATGAACTTCTTTTCATAATGTAGAGGAAGTTGAATGTATATATTTATGAGAAAAATTGTTTAGCAGATTATAGGTTGAGTGAATAGAATGTTCACAGAAACTAAGCAAAAAAAAAAGAAAAAGCATTTTAGTCTCTAAGACCCATTACTGATGATTAACATGAAAATATTTGTAACTTTTAGAAAGGGGCATTACTATGACTACTTTAACTTGTTTGTGATGAAATATTTATTGTGCAATATAGTTTCACTGGGCCAATTCCAATATCCTTATTCAGGGAAAATTGACACTTAACTAGAATAGGAGTTCGATTTTAATTGTGTAACTATTAACTTTGAGAATATGTATGCCCAAGCTAAGTATGATGAGAAAGTATACGTGGGATGTGGTCCAATGAATTTAAACCCCAAGATACAGCTAAATGCATTTATGGTTTCATAAAATCTAGTTTAGATAGCATCGTGAATGCAATTTCCAGAAATCCATTTGTACTTAGAGTAAATATAATGTTTAGGAGATGTTTTGTGGTTTGGATTTATATATTTGTAAGGTTTTTTAAAAATGCTCATTTTGTCTGAAATATGCCATTGAATAAATTGGTGAGGTATCATGAGATTTCTAGAAAGCTCTGGACATGGGTACTATATATTTTGCTTATTGGTATAACATCTGCAGTGCTGAATCTGTGTTTCTGTGTATTGTGGCAGTCTTTTTTTTTTTTAAGTTGTGAGTAAGTTAATTTCGTTTTAAAGAGTTATAAATGTATGACAACAAAAAACTCTTAGTGTTGTTGAATGAAAAGGGACAATGTTTTAATATTTTATTCACTGTGATAATGTTTTGTTTGTCTATTAAATTGTTATTATTTCCAAACTAGAAGTTTGATTTCTCTGACTCATGGTTGAAATTCAGTTATTACTTTGGACCTCTGTTAACTTTAGATAACTGCAAATGTGAACTTTCAGAAACGCTAATGCCTATATCATGTGCACGGAGATTTCAGAACTTTTCAGCAAAGGGCACCTAACCTATCACAACTTTAAAAGGCCCTCATACCTTTTTTTTAAAGCAAGGGAGAAAAATTAGGGGAGATGAAATAAAAATATTGTCTTTATAAATAAATTTTGTGTTTTAATTTGTTGATTTTATTTCCAGGTTTTGCCTAGCTGCTCAATGAAATGGAATTCAGTTTAGCTGGGGAATCATGGTATGGGCAAATTAAAAAAATTACCTGCTATCTAAATATGACCATTGTTAGGCAAAGTAGAAATAATTTGGGAATATATAGTAGTTCTATGCTTATGACAATTAGAGAATTGGCACCATATGTTAAAAGTAATTGTTTCTTTCACTTCTGAAATCTTCACATAGAGAAGCAAAGAATCAGGTTAAAGAAAGCAGTTACCTGTGTTAGTCATAACCTACAGTGTGAATTCATGCTTATCTACGGAGACACCTGAAAGCCATGAGCATTTGCTCAGTTGTAAACAGATACTGGGCTTCAAAGACACCGTGAAGAAAACTCTTAGCATGTCAACCAGGTAGACCCAAAGCCAAAGAAATCCTGGTATTGATAGGCTGATATAAGTTATAAATATGAGCTCTGTGGGTGCTGGGGTACAGATGAGAGGTGCAAACGAGTTAACTTGAGAGTATAATGGAGGGAAGCTATGATTTTATGTGTTTCTGCATTTTTTGTGTTTGCTCTTTTTGCATAGTCTTCTTGGTAGAAAACTACTACTGTGTTACTGCCTTGATTCTTTTGAAACACCACATATTATTCCAGAGCTTCGCTCAAAACCAGTGAGGGTCTTGGTTCAAGGTAAGCTCCCTGCAAGAGTTTAACCATTTGCTCTTGAAGTTTAAGTTTTGTGTGCTTTCCACACCTTTGCCCCTTTGTTACAGGTTTAATGATCTTTACTTCAATACCCTTCATGAAGTTTTACTCCTCTGTGAGGTAGAGGCTTAGTACTGGGTCCTTCCTTACAAGTTTACCTTTGTGTAAAAAAGATTTTAAAAATGTGGATAATTATAGCAAGTGTTGAAATTTGAGTAAATTCCAAGTGAGTCCTAGAGGCAGTACAGTTCAGCCCAATTCCTTATATTATTTAAATCTGTGATATAATCCAAATACTCAGTGTACAGATACTTGTGGTTCTGACATGAAGGTGCTTGAAGCTTTTGAATAAAAAAACCAAAAATTAAATTATGTCCTGAATACTGTGTATACTTAGCAGAGATGTGTGCTAATGTATTTTTAAAAGTTGCTGAACCTTGATGTAATTAAAACATTCAATTAACTAAAACAATTAGTCTGCAAGCATTTTAATTAGGAGTTTATTAGATTTGTAGCATATTAACCCTTTAAATGGAGAGGGTTGGAATGTCATAAGAGAAAAGAATGTGCTGGGACAGTAGGTCATTTTAGATAGTGGTTTTCCCATGAAGTGTAAAGAAAGATACAAGTTTCTTTTTATGTTCAGGTCATTGACCTCAGATAAGAGGTCTGGCCTGGAGACATAGCTTTGGGAGTCTCTGGCATTTTAGTAGCAACTAAAAGTGAGGGGGTAGAGAAATGTTGAACCCAGAGAGAAAAGAGCCAAACGCTGGGCTCTCCTTTGATGCTCAGGGGAGGAGCTGGAGGAGGGACTGCCTTGGAGATCCCAGAGGGGAAGGAACGGAAGCCGGAGGCAGTGCGGTCACTGGAGCCACGGAAAGGAGGTGGGGTGAGGATTATTAGGTGAATGGAAGCAGATTCAGATTGGTTTATGAAAAAAAGGTTCTTCAGGCGTTTTTCATGAAGATTTTCAAAGACACAGGAAAGTTGAAAGAATAGAATAATTATCACTTGTGTACTTTCCATGTAGAGTCAATAGTTAACCTTTTGCTGAATTTGCTTTTTCTCTATCTCTTCCCCCTAAAAATAAAGGACTTCCTCTAATTTGACTAAAGCATCATTATATTATCTCAAACATTTAAAAATACTTTTCTAATATCATTTAATATGTAGCTTTCTCAAATTTTTCTACTTGTTACTAAAATATCTTTTATAGCTTAAAAAAAAAACCCTACTAACAACAATAATCAGAAAAAACAAAAACCAGGGTCTACACAAGCTTCACATGTTGCATTTGGTTGTTATGCATCTTTATTCTGTTATTCTGGAAAAGTCATCCCACCCTGCTTTGCCCACAACATTGAGCGCTTGAGGAAAGTAGGCCAGTTACCTCGTACAGTGTCCCACGTTCTGGATTCATCTGTTTCCTTGTGGTGGTGTGTCACCTGTATTTTCTGTACACTGTAAGTTAGGTCTAGAAGCTAGATTGGATTTGGATTTTGGGCAATAAGTTGTCTTAGTCATCTTTGTATCCCATGAGGAGACAAAAGGAAAGGTTGCCCCATAATTCGAAATCTGCACTCTGATCACTCAGTTAAGGTGGCATCTCCATTCCCCTGTGCAATCAGCAAGTGATCTGTGAGGAGCCATTTTGGATCCATGCAAATATCCTCTTCCTTAGCAATTTTTAGCTGATGCTTTTAACAGCCAATGATGATCCTTGCCTGAACCAACTGGAGATTCTTGTTTTTCCAAAGATTCAGAGTATGTGATTCCTTTTTTTTATTATTATTTCAGGGGTACAAATGTTTGGGTTACGTAAATTGCTTTTGTACCATTTGAGTCAAAGTTATAAGTCTGCCCATCCCCCAGATAGTGTGCATTGTGCTCGTTAGGTGTAAATTTACCTGTCCCCCCTCACCCCAGTATGTGATTCTGAGATAATTAACTTCCCCCTTGATGGAGATTTTCAAGCGAGGATGGTCTCATAACCTCCTGGCAGGCATGTAAAGGAGGAGATGGACTCATAGGGGCCAACACCTGTCTAAAGCCTCAGTAAATCTTAAGATGGGAATGCATCATAACAGCCATCCCATTATTGAAGGAATAAACTGAAATGGAAATAACCTTTTATCTCCTGAGGTACTTTCTATAATCTCAGAGAAGAAAGAAATGCAAACCATCTGTGAAATAACTTTTTTTTTAACCTGTAAATAATTCATGGGGGTCTAGCCTCGAACTTTCCACTTGTGTTTCTTAACCACCCGTCTCAACCAGGCTCTTGCTTAAGTTGCATGAGCGACTCTCTAGTTATCTTCCAAATCATGCTTGGACTACTCGTCATTTCCTTTAAGACTCCATACTGCTTTTCCTCAGTCTTTGTCAGAGCTTCTTGAATTCTTCACTTCAGACAGCTGCATTCTCTTGCTATGCTAGTAATTATTAATAGTTCACCCCTCAGTCTGTTTTTCAGCGTGATCCTGTTTGGGCAGAATGACCTCTTGCTTACTGCCTGGCTGTGTCATCCCTTCTTAAAATCTCTTCCAAGCAGTGGGTTCTTCTGTAACATTCACTGTATGTTCCCAGTCTTGAACTTTTGGAACTTCTGGAACTTTATGTGCAGTCCCTGGTTTTAGATTTTTTTCATTCTTCATAGTGGCAAATGGAATGTTTGCAGAGCTTTCTATCAGCTCACATAATAAATTATGTAGTCTTTAGATGTTTTAAAACTTTTACTAAGCATTATATTTGAGTAAATGCATGCCATATAATTCTAAACTTAACATTTCCCCCTAATTCTTGCCAATACAATCCCAATTTGCTTGAGCCAATCATGAATTATCTCTTTGTTAACAGATGTATTCTGGACTAAGGTCAGATAATTTTGAGAACTGGCTCAATGGTAAATCCTTCTCAGTAGTTTAGGATAAGTTAAGCTTTGTATTGTTCTGTATCTACAGATAAGAAAGCTTATTTTTCAACATAGAATTTTAAATAAAAATAACACTTCAGTATGAAATGTTATTTTTAATGCTAAATAACATCATTAGTCAAGAAATGAACATCTGTTTTTGTTATGTGCTGTGCCAAAACCTGCACTCTTCCTTTTTTCGTGTTTTCTCTAATTTCTTTACTTGCCATTTATGGAAGAACCTAGTGCACTCACTGCCACCCTCCTCCACACCTGCACGCGTGTGCGCACGCGCGCGCGCACACACACACACACACACACACACACACACACACACACACCTCTTCACATTTTAGGAGACACAGATCTGTAAAGGAGAACCATATTAGTCTTCCTCCAGTTGGTAATTATGCATTTAAGTACTATTTAAAAGTATTTTTGTGACCGCTAACAACTACATTTATGACTTCTCATGGAATAACGAATTCAGCTGCTTGTCTCAGAGGTAATTATTTCCTCTTTCATGGTATTCACCATTACTGAACAATGGAGATTGTCCTTAGCTAAGTGATGGACTGGTTGTTGGCATTGCTTCTGTTTGATGTGATTTTCTTTTCAAGATATTCCAGCCAGAACTATATACTTCTATGATTAAATTTGTTAGCATCACAAATTTTATTTTTGGTTAGAGTTTTTAAAATTACAAAATTATTTCCAGCCTATAATTTGACCAACTTTTAATCACCAGTTAAAAAAGAGCAGAGAATGTACCCTAATTTGGTGGGGGTTTTCCACCACTAGAGTGGAGAGTGGAGTGTGGAGTGGACAAGTGGTATTGGGAGACCAGAGCATACTAAATTCTGCTCTTGGAAATGCTGATTACTTAACCCTTGCTACGGTTTGGATATTTGTCCCGCTAAACCTCATGTTAAAGTTTGATCCCGGGGTTGGATGTGGGGCTTCACGGGAAGTGTTTGGGTCATAGGGATGGATCTCTCACGAATAGATTAATGCCCTCTCTCAGAGTTGAGTCTCACTCTATTAGTTCCTGTGAGAGCTGGTTGTTTAAAAAAGCTGTGACACCCTCCTCTCTCTTTCTTGCTTCCTCTCTCGCCATGTGATCTCTGTGTACTCCAGCCCCCCTTCAACCCCCTCCATGAGTGAAAGCAGCTCAAGGCCCTCACCAGAAGCTGAACAAATGCCAGCACCATGCCTCGTGTGCAGCCTGCTTAACTGTGAGCCAAATACACCTCTTTTCTTGGTAAATTACCCAGCCTTAGGTATTCCCTTATAACAACACTAAAATGGAACAAGACAACTCTCTTCCCTACTAATAGCTTTATATCCAAAATGGGAACCCTGCCAGATTTTTTTTTTTTTTTTTTTTGAGACAGAGTCTCACTCTGTTGCCCGGGCTAGAGTGCCATGGCGTCATCCTAGCTCACAGCAACCTCAAACTCCTGGGCTCAAGTGCTCCTCCTGCCTCAGCCTCCCGAGTAGCTGGGACTACAGGCATGCGCCACCAGGCCTGGCTATTTTTTTTTCTATGTATTTTTAGTTGTCCAATTAATTTCTTTCTATTTTTAGTAGAGACGGGGTCTCGCTCTTGCTCAGGCTGGTTTCGAACTCCTGAGCTCAAACAATCCGCCCGCCTCGGCCTCCCAGAGAGCTAGGATTAAAGGCGTGAGCCAGCGCACCCGGCCCCTGCCAGATTTTTTGATACAAAACCTAAATATTCATGATTTTAACTCATTACTGACTGTTATGCACAATATACAAATATTCCTTGACTTGTTGACATAATATCCATGCATGTCACACCTCATTGGAAAAATACAAAGATTATCACAGTGTTTGAAAGAAATAGCTCATTAGAACAGTTGTTTCAAAATATGTGATATGGAACATGTCCAAGTAGCTAGTCCAAGAAGGAAGGATCTCCTGGCTGTGTATGTTTAAGACACTGTGAATACGTATCTTCCTTTGAGAGATTCTCATTGAGCATCAGCACAGTAGAGTGTCTGAGAAGTCATTCAGTTAAAGAAACCTGTTTTGCAGTGTGATCCAATGCTTTCCCAAACTTAGGTGACCGTGAAACTCTTTCTCAAAACATCTATTGATATTTTGTGGAATTAGTGTTCTACGGAGCACATTTTGTGAAATCTGCACTAGAGAATTGATAAATAGTCATAATATAGAATCTGACTACACATGTAAGTTACTGACCCAGTGCATGAATTAAAATGATAGCCAAGAAAGT
This sequence comes from Propithecus coquereli, assembly GCF_000956105.1. Classification (NCBI taxonomy): domain Eukaryota; kingdom Metazoa; phylum Chordata; class Mammalia; order Primates; family Indriidae; genus Propithecus; species Propithecus coquereli. The sequence goes on from NW_012149908.1 coordinate 2,672,694, forward strand.
CACAGTTCGGCAGTGGGTCCGAGAGGACTGGCAAAGTGCAAAGGTAAAAGGAACAGGTTGCTGGTAGCATGGACAGCGAGAGGTTGGGGATAGTTTCACTCATTCCCAACTTAATTTACATCCTTGTTGCAGTTTTATAGAATGACACATCCAAGTTTTGCCACTAACTCCTATGAAATATCTAAATAGATGAAGAAGAAGGTCTCAAGTGGAATACTAGTTATTTTTCGAGCCTATGAAACTCCACTGTTAATTCTCAAACAGTGGAACACAATATTCCAACTTTTGGAAAACATATACCACATTTAAAGTTTTGATCCTTGAATGTCAGTGCTGGAAAGATTTTATATATCAGAGTCCAGCTGCCTTTTATAGATGATAAAGGCAACTCTTAAAGAAATAACTGAAGCAGTCACAGCACAGGGGCTGTGATCGTTTCTAACAAGGTCACTGAGGTCTTTGTCAATATCCGTCAACTTATTTTTTCCACATGGGCTACTGAATTACGGGCAACAAAAACATGCAGCTGGACAGAGATTATTTTATCCCCAGAAGCTGTATCTAGCTACAAAAATATGTAATGAAGACATGAAACAATCGTCTGAATTGTTCAGCATCACATTTTGTTCTGGAGAAGTAAGGTCAAGGCATTTGAGCACTGAAAACTTCTTCATAAACTAGATACTGAGAGCTTTATCATCCACAAGCACACAGCTGTAGCCATTAGGAAGAGAGCTGAGGGGACAGGTCAGTACATGTGTGATAAATGAGTGTGATAAATTTAGATGCTCACCTGGATAGCTGCAGTCATCTTTGAGGCACCCTCCTGCATTGTGTAGGGACACGCTGTGTCGTTCTGCCCTCGGTATCTGGAGTCATGATCACATCCGGGAAGATGCTGTTCTCAGCCTGCCCCCTGGGTTCCCAGACCTCCACTTGGGTGCTCTGTCCGTCCTTTTGCACCCTTGTTCTCACCATCCCTTCATTCTCTTGAGCAGCTCACGTGTTGGCTCTTACTACTACAACTGTACTGAAACTGCATTCTCAAAGGGACTGATACATTTTTTAAAGTAATTTCTATTTTTATCAAAATTATACATGTTCATGGTGTTAAAAGTTAAACAGTACTAGGGCATTTAATGAAAAACAGGTACCTCTGACCCATCATTCCCTGTGCTCTAAGGGCAACCACTTTCTACTCTTAAAATCTTTTTTGTTCCCTTTGTATTTCCATATTTCTGAAAATTGTACTTATATGACAAATTATTTCTTTTCAATTTTAGCCATTATCTATTGATATGCTATTGCAGAAAATGAGGATTTAATTTTCTCACTACCTTCCCTCCACACACACCCTTTCACTCCTTACATCTTCCCAAGGTAGCACAATCTTGGGTAAAATCAATATCTGGTGCTGAGGCTGTTATGACTATATAATGTTGCTCATAGCTGAGGTTATAGTGTGTTGTGAATACATTTTCCTTCTTATACAAGTTTTTGTTTTCCCTGGAATTAATTGCTTCATTTTAGAATTTACTTAGATTTCTTTGTACTTATAACGGAAGCATCTCCAGTCTCTGACTACTGAAAAAATCTTTCCTATCCGTCCAACGTGATGGATAATCTGCCAGTTTACCCGTGTAGGGATGGCCCTCCGGGAGCCCTTCATTCTCTTGATTTAATCCAGATAAGTTGCTTTCTGCTCAGCTACCATCCAGGGAATTCCCATCGTCCTGGGAGTTCTCTGATCCCCTTTTCTTGGCTCCCTTGCCATCTTTTTCTTGGTTTGTTCATTCTTTGACAAAGCACATTCTCTATCAGCTTGCTGGGAAAAAAAGATGCATGGAAGTAAAAATTTTAAGACTTTGCATGTCTGATAATACCTTTCTTCTAGCTTTAGGCTCAACTGATGATTTGGTTAGAAATCAGTCTCCCTGGCTGCATTGCTGCCTTTCATCCCCTGAAGAAGTTCATCTACGGAGAAGTTCTGTAGCATTCTAATCTCTGATTCTTGTATGTCATCCTTTTTCCATTTTGAAACCCATTAAGATCTTCTTTTTTCCTACAGTGTTCTAAAGTTTCACAATGAAAAATTGTTACGTGGCTTTCCAACCCATTTATTGTACGGGACACTCAGGTCCTTTCCGTGGAAGTTCATGTCCCTCAATTCTAGATATGTTCTTGTGCTATTTTTTACAAAATAGCTTTCCCTCCATTTTCTCTCTTCTAGTTTCTGGAACACTCGGTTGGCTTTGGAACCTTCTGGATTGATCCTCTGATTTTCTTATCCTTTCCCTCCTATTCCTCATCTCTTTCATTTTGATCTAATTTCTGAGCATTTTCCTCAAATTTATCTATCAACATTTATCTTTAATTATATCATGCTTACCATCATTTTTAATTTCTTAGAGTGCTTTCTTTTCCTCTGAATGTTTCTTTTCTTGTTTTGAGTGATATTTTCTTCTTGTTTCCATGAAGAAGGCAGTATCTTCTACCTTTGTGAGAACGTTAATTCTAGGGTTTTTACGTGTTCTTTTGCTCCCTGCATCATCTATTTGCTCTGAGTTCATTCTGTCTGTTTATTTTGGTCTCTATCTTTCATAGAGCCCTATCCCTCAAGCATCTAATCTTCAGCTGTCTTTTCAGTTTAGCGAGGAGCTAAGCAAGCCGGCTGGAAACTGTCTGCGTGGCTGGGGCCTGTCAAATGAGGGGCCTCTGGGGAGGCTCCTCGAGTTTCATTGGCAGATGCTCAGTTCTCACTCCATGCAGGTCTTTCTTTTAAGTTGATGAGTTTCCCCATGGAGGATAATCCTGGCTGCCAGTGTTTTAGAAGCTGAGGGAAGGAGGGTGTCAGACTTCCTTCTCAATATGCACCCTGTCATTTAACACCAGGAGGGCACCTCATTGCACCCTCAGGTGTGCCTGAGGTCTCTGAGGACAGACCTCCCATCTTCAGCAGGGCAGGGAGGAGCAGTTGCCTGGCTGCGCAGAGCAGACCAGAGGATCTGGGAGGCTAATTTCCTCTGTGCCAACTCTCAACCACCTCGACCCCCTCAGATTCAGAGGTAGCTGGTGCCTCTAATTCTTGAGCTTTGCCAAGGTCCTTCTGTATGAATTAGTTTGCCTCTTTTTGGTACCCTTTCCTCCCTGCCTCCACCTGCTCCTACTGCAGGCATAGCAGCAGCATTCAGCAAAATGTATGCTCAATACATTCATTACCTGTGTGATTCAAAATGAGCTCCCAGGGTTCCAGACATTTTAGAACTATTTCTTATAACGTACATAAATAATGCAACTGGGGTTAAAAGTATGTTCCCCAAGCATACGCAGTGCCACGTACTGATTCCACCTGAAGGATGGATGGGTTCATTTCGAGTTCAGAATTACACATTCTCAGGGACAATCTCAGCAAAGAGAAAGATTCTTTATCAACGAGTCTTAATATCAGCTCACTACATTAGGGTGTGAAAATTGTGCAGGGCAGCCTGGTAGACTTTTTTCTTTTTTAAACTCACTCTAACATTTTCTATATTTAATGGAGGGATGGAAAAATGGTTACTGGCTTAGAAATTATTTTTAATAGAATTTGAATAGCCATGAGCAGAAATCATTTTCTTTTTTAACTTAAGTCTAATAAACATGCCTTGGCCCTGAGGGTCTATAATAACTCTCTAGCAGAAATGAGACATAACACTTGGAATGATTAATGATCTCATAATCTGAAAATCTCAGATCATCAAAGCCAGTATTTTTCTTTTAAAGGGCTTATTGTGGCCAAGATATTCATCAAAATCTATTTTGCAAGATGCTGACATTGTTCTAATATAAAATCCAGAAATAATTAAACATTTGTCAGGCACCATTTGTTTTCAATTATGCAGGTAAATGTGAGACTGGAGTCTGCTGTCTGTACAAGCATCTGACGTTGGTCCATCAGCCAACTACTGCATAACACTGCGTTGCAAAATGGTAACATGCCGCACATCAAGCAGTAATAAACCTAAAGTGGTGTACTCTGCTGAGCAACACAGAATTTTCCTGAACTTTTAAAGTTACGTGTGCTTGTGAATGACAAGACCCCTAAAGAATCTTGAGACTGAAATGAGAATACTGTCAGAAATCTACTGAGAACGTATAACATTCCGGATTCTGGGCCAATGTGTTACCTCAGTCAGTCACCACAGCAAACCTGTTATCCTCATCCAGCAGCTAAATTCAGGACGCTGCCAGGTGGAAAAGAAGTTTTCTTTTCTCAAACCCAGCTCTACTCCCGAGAGGTATTTTCTTGAAACTGTTTATTATTATTATTGTTGATGTGTCTACTTTACATAGAACCTCTGGATTCCCCTCTCTGAGAGAGGAGGTATTTAATTCACATTTCCTGTTCTCTTAAGTTTTGTTGGTTATGTTATTTGTAATCCTATATTGCCTACGTTTATAACTTAAAGAATATGCTTCAACACCAGTGTCATTTCTCCACGTTGGACGCCTCTCCCTGTTACCAAAACTCCAGTTCTGAGATCTCAGCTTTCTTTGATTTGGGATGGAGACTCTGAGAAAGGCCTAATGCAAGCAGCATTAAGTAAATATTTTTTAAATGACTTTTTATTTTAGAAAAGCTTTAGAGGTAAAGAAAAATTCAGAAGACAGTAGAGAGAGAGAGTTCTCATAGCCAGTTTCTCTTATTAGCATCTAACATTAATATGGTTTGCTTGTACAATTAATGAACCAATATTAACTTATTATTGTTTACTAAGGTCCATTTATATTTCCTTAGTTTTGTTCTAATGTCCTTTGTATGTTCTAATGTCCTTTGTAGTGTCCATCCAGGATACTATATTATGTTTAGTTGTCCTGTCTTACATTTAGGTGTCTGTTGGCTGTGACAGTTTCTCAGATTTTCATGTTTTTGATGACCTTAACAGTTTTGAGGAGACTGGCCAGGTATTTTGTAAAAGTCCTTCGACTGGGATTTGTCTGATGTTTTTCTCCTGATTAGATGGGGGCTATGGGTTTTGGGAGCAAGACCACAGAGGTGAAGTGCCATGTTCATTACATCATATCATGGCATACACTGTCAACGTGACTTTGGTTGTGGTTGGCCTCAACCACTTGGCTGATGTGGTGTTTGTTGGCTCCCCTCTCTGGAGTTACTCCTTCCCTCTCTCCATACTACACTCTTTGGAAGGAAGTCATTGAACAGCCCACACCTAAGGAGTGGGGACTCATGCTTGACTTCCTTGAGGGTGGAGTATCTACATCAATTATTTGTAATATTTCTGTATAGGAGATTTGTCTCTTCATTGACTGATTGGTTGAGACATGATCTCACTCTGTCACCCAGGCTGGAATGGAGTCGTATGATCATAACTCACTGCAGTCTAACTCCTAGGCTCAAGCGATCCTCCTGCCTCAACCTCCCAAGCAGCTAGGACTACAGGTGTGCACCACCATGTCAAGCTAATTTTTCTATTTGTTGTAGATACAGGGTCTTGCTATGTGGCCCAGGCTGGTCTCACACTCCTGGCCTCAAGCAACCCTCCCACCTTAGCTTCCCAAAGTGCTGGGATTACAGGCATGAACCACCATACCTGGCCCATTTATTTATTTATCCAATCTTTAATTATTTCAGTATGAATTCACGGATATATATTTTATACATTGGGATGTAATCCAATACTACTTTATTTTGTTGTTCAAATTGTTCCAACTTTGGCCATTGAGAATTCTTTCTGTTGGCTTGCGTTTCCTTTTGACATACCCCAACTGGGATGGATTTTTGTTTTCTTTTTTTTGAGCACTTTCTTAACTTCCAGACACTACAAGAAGTTCTAGGCTCATCTTGTATATTTCCTGTCTCAGCCCTAAAATCAGCGATTTCTCCAGAGAGCCCTGGCTCCTTTTCATTAGCGACTGGTATCAGAAACCAAGCTACAGGTGCTAGGTGTGCTGCTGCTACTCGGGTGTTGTCGTTTCTAGGTCCATTCAGTTGACAGAGCAAGGAAACATATGTGTACTAACACTTACATACCCACAAATCTGTAAATATTTCTATATGTAACCATCTGTATTTATATTAAGTTAAACATGAGTTTATACTATTGTGTACAGCTCTAATGCATCACCACCTGGGTCATTCTGGTCTCCTCCCTTTGCTTATCTGGAAAATCCCACTCTAACAGTGAGAAACCCGGCTGCCGCCGTCCACCATCCACCATCCAATTACTTAGCTGTTCAGGTCCAGTATACATGTATAGTGGTATTAGAATTGTTAACCCACATCCCCGTGGGATACGACTTTATCAAGTAGAGTACACTGCTTTCGTACAGGTCCTTTTGCCTTTGGTCTTGCAGATACCATTCATTTTCTAAGTCACTTATGTCAGCACCTTTCCTCCCCACCTTCTTCAGTAAGGTTGTTTCAGAAATTTATAATACAATTAGATTATTTTGTCACAGTCTGCATTTTATCCTGGAATCCCACAATGCCCTAAATGATTGTTTAAATTTTTATACATTAAAGTTCACTCTGCTGTAAAGTTCTATGAATTTTGACAGAGGCCTAATATCATGTATCCTCATTACTGGACCACACAGAATAGTTTTACTATCCAAAAAGCCCCCTTTGCTTCACCTATTCAATTGCCCCCACCCCTAAACTCATGGCAACCACTGACTTTTTACCCTATTGTTTTGCCTTTTCCGGATTATGTGGATATACCACAATTTGTTTATCCATTTGCCATCTTGGTTGCCTGTAATTGTTGGTGATTATGAATAAAGTTGTCATAAAGACAACATGCAAGTTTTTGTGTGGGCATAGTTTTCAGATTGATTAGGTAAATATCTAGGAGCACAATTGCCAGATCATATGCTAAGACTATGTTTAACTTTATAAGAAATTACCAAACTGTCTTCTAAAGTGGCTGTTTGCATTCCCACCAGCAATGAATAAATGTTTCCATTTCTCTGCATTCTCACCAGCAATTGGTATTCTTAATTTTTTGGATTTTGGCCATTCTAGTAGGTGTGTAGTATCTCATTGTTTAAATGTGCAATTCCCTAATGAAAATGATGTGCATCTTTTCATGTGTTTATTTGCATTTCTATGTCTGCTTTGGTGAGGTGTCCCTTCACATCTTCTGCTCATTTTAAAATTAGGTTGTGCGTTTTCTTATTGAGTTTTAAGAGTTCCTGATATATTTTGGATACAAACTCTGTATCAGATATGTTTTACAAATATCCTTTCTCGGATTGTAGCTTGTCATTTTATTAACAGTGTCTTTTTCAGAGAAGTTTTTAAAGCCCAACTTATCAATTTTTAATAAAATCCAATTTATCAATTTTTTTTCTTTCATTGATTGTGGTTTTGGTGTTGTATCAAAAATTCATCACCAAACCTAAGATTGCCTAAATTTTCTGCTTTGTTTTCTTCTAGAGGTTTTATAGTTTTTTGTTTTACAGTTAAGTTTATGACCTATTTTTAAGTTAATTTTTGTGAAAAGTTTAGGATCTGTATATAGGTTCATGGTTTTTTTTTTTTTTTTTTGTATATGGACATTCAGTTGTTCCTGTACCATTTGTAGAAAAGACTATCCTTTCTCCGTTGAATTACCTTTGCTCCTTTGTTAAAGATTGATTTGACTATATTTACATACTCCATTTCTAGGAGAAAGCTTTTAGTCTTTCAACATTAGGTGAGGCTTTGCAGATGCTCTAAGGTAATTTCCTTCTTTCCTTGTTTGCTGAGAGTTTTTATCCTGAATGGGTGTTGAATTTTGTCACACGCTTTTTCTGAATCAATTGGTATGATCATATGATTTTTCTTCTTTAGCCTGTTGATACGGTGAGTTACATTGATTGATTTTCAAATGTTGAACCAGTCTTATATACCTGGAATAAATCCCACTTGATTGTGGTATATAATAATTTTTATACATTGTTAGATTTGATCTGCTAATATTTAGTTGAGGGTTTTCCCATCTATGTTCATGAGAGATATTATTGGTCTGTAGTTTTTGTTTCTTAAAATATCTTGATCTGGTTTTTGGTATTAGAGTGATGCTGGCCACATAGAATGGCTTAGGAAGTGTTCCCTCTGTTTCTATATCTGAAAGGGATTGTAGATAATTGGTATAATTTCTTCTTTAAATGTTTGGTAGAATTGATGAGAAACCATCTGAACCTGGTGTTTTCTTTTTTAGAAGGTTATTCATTATCGACTCAATTTTTTTAATAGATATAGGGTTATTCAGGTTATCTATGTCTCCTTATGTGAATTTTGGTAGTTTTGTTGAAAACTGGACATTTCGTATTACATAATATGAACTGGGGTAAATAGGCCTTTAGTGAGAGAATATGTGTTAATCTGGCTAACGTTAATAATTAAAACAATAAATATATGTAACATTAAAAGCTGCAAAATGCAAACCTTTAAGAACTTCCTGTTATCAATAAAATTAACTTTGAACTCTTTGGCCTGATAGTCAAAGGCCTCCACATGTTGGCTTCAACCTAACTTCTCAGCTTTTTCTTCAAATAATAATGATGCTAGACCCCATCTCTACAAAAAATGGAAAAAAAAA